>NC_052169.1:26830557-26973111 GCF_902713615.1 Scyliorhinus canicula
TGGGGGGGGGGGGGGGGGAGTGTGGTGGAATGGGTCGGGGTGGGGGGGGGGGAGTGTGGTGGAATGGGTCGGGGGGGGGGAGTGTGGTGGAATGGGGGGGGGGGGGGGAGTGTGGTGGAATGGGTCGGGGGGGGGAGTGTGGTGGAATGGGTCGGGGGGGGAGTGTGGTGGAATGGGGGGGGGGGAAGTGTGGTGGAATGGGTCGGGGGGGGGGGGAGTGTGGTGGAATGGGTCGGGGGGGGGGAGTGTGGTGGAATGGGTCTGGGGGGGGGAGTGTGGTGGAATGGGTCGGGGGGGGGGGGGGGGGAGTGGGGTGGAATGGGCGGGGGGGGGGGAGAAGTGTGGTGGAATGGGTCGGGGGGGGAAGAAGTGTGGTGGAATGGGTCGGGGCGGGGGGGGGGGGGGGGAAGTGTGGTGGATGGTCGGGGGGGGGGGGGGGGGAGTGTGGTGGAATGGGGGGGGGGGGGGGGGGGGAGTGTGGTGGATGGGTCGGGGGGGGGGAGTGTGGTGGAATGGGTCGGGGGGGGGGGGGGGGGGAGTGTGGTGGAATGGGTCGGGGGGGGGGGGGGAGTGTGGTGGAATGGGTGGGGGGGGGGGAGTGTGGTGGAATGGGTGGGGGGGGGGGGGGAGTGTGGGGGAAGGGGTGGGGGGGGGGGAAGCTGTGGGAATGGGTCGGGGGGGGAGTGTGGTGGAATCGGGGGGAGTGTGGTGGAATGGGTCGGGGGGGGGGGGGAGAGAGTGTGGTGAATGGGTGGGGGGGAGAGTGTGGTGGAATGGGTGGGGGGGGGGGGGGAGTGTGGTGGAATGGGTGGGGGGGGGAGTGTGGTGGAATGGGTGGGGGGGGGGGGAGTGTGGTGGAATGGGTGGGGGGGGGGGGAGTGTGGTGGAATGGGTGGGGGGGGGGGGAGTGTGGTGGAATGGGTCGGGGGGGGGGGGGAGTGTGGTGGAATGGGTCGGGGGGGGGGGGAGTGTGAAGGGGAATGGGGGGGGGGGAGTGTGTAGGGGAATGGGGGGGGGGGGGAGTGTGGTGGAATGGGTCGGGGGGGTGTGTGTGGTGGAATGGGGGGGGGGGGGAGTGTGGTGGAATGGGTCGGGGGGGTGTGTGTGGTGGAATGGGTCGGGGGGGGGGGGGGAGTGTGGTGGAATGGGGGGGGGGGGAGTGTGGTGGAATGGGGGGGGGGGGGGAGTGTGGTGGAATGGGTCGGGGGGGTGTGTGTGGTGGAATGGGTCGGGGGGGGGGGGGGGGGAGTGTGGTGGAATGGGTCGGGGGGGGAGTGGTGGAATGGGTCGGGGGGGTGGTGGTGGAAGGGGTCGGGGGGGGTGGTGGAAGGGGTCGGGGGGGGGGGTGGTGGAAGGGGTCGGCAGAGGGTGGGTGGTGGAATGGGTCGGGGGGGTGGTGGAAGGGGTCGGCAGAGGGTGGGTGGTGGAATGGGTCGGGGGGGTGGTGGAAGGGGTCGGCAGAGGGTGGGTGGTGGAATGGGTCGGCAGAGGGTGGGTGGTGGAAGGGGTCGGTGGGGCAAGGGGTCGGGGTGGGAGTTGGATGGAGGGGGGAGAGGTAGGATCAGTAAGGCGGGGCAACACAGGCCGTCTGAGCTCCAATTCATTTGCAACACTTTCTTTCCTCAGGCTTGTTTCTGGCGCTGGAGACATCAAGCTTACAAAAGATGGTAATGTTCTGCTGCATGAAATGGTAAGTGAATATCCATTCAAACATTGAGATTTGGAGAACTGCAGCTGTGCATTGTTGTAAGTAAATTGAGTTGGATGTTTTAAAAGTTTTCTGGAGCAGACTATTATACAAAATCGTCTCCGGAGACCCTGGTACCGAGCGATTCTTTGTTTGCCAACGTGTTTGAAGAGCGCAACCTCAGAAGGATGTCAGGAGCTGACTGTGTCCAGTTGAGAAATCACATAATGCTTAGATGTTGTACGTCATGTACGCAAGGCATTATGTACATTTGAATATTGTCTGGTTCAGACTTTTCACTTAACATAAACAAGTTGTGGGCGTTCACAAGGTATTTTTCACCCTCATTTTCTTTAATCTCTTCCCTTGCGAATCAGCTCTGCATTATTAACTGTCTGCTACTTCAGATCATAGAAAACAAGTTACTTTTAAAAAAAATATTTCATTACAAATATGTATCAAAACAGGTTACAGCGAACAAACACGCTGGGAAACAATCAGCTAGACAGTGTACAAATTTTTCCTCCTTCTCACCCCCCCCCCCCCCCCCCAAGTGGCAAACAGCCCCATAAACACGGTCACAACCCCCCAACCTTCACCACCTTTCCTCAAAACCCCTGAAGAGCACCGTAACTCATTCTTTATCTTCTCTAATCTCAGGAAGTCACCCAACCAAGCCACTACCCCAGGTGGTGATGCCGACTGCCACTCCAGCAAAATTCGCTGCAGTGCAATCTGAGAGACAACGGCCAAGACATCGGCCTTTCTCCATTCATGAGCTCCGGCTTCTCTGAAACACCAAATATCGGCATTAAAATGTCCAGGTCCTCCACCTCCGCTATCCTGGCTAAGACGGTGAGCAATCTTCCCAAGTTCGCTGGCCCCCGCCTACACCTCACACTCATCTGCTGCCCCCTGAAAGAACCCACTCATTCTCGCCCGAGTCATGTGCACCACCTTAAACTGTATCAGGCTCATCCTTGCACAACATAGAACATCCAGTACAGAAGGAGGCCATTCGGCCATCGAGTCTGCACTGGCCCATTTAAGCCTTCACTTCCACCCTATCCCCGTAACCCAATAACCTGTCCTAACCTTTTTTGGTCACTAAGGGCAATTTATCATGGCCAATCCACCTAACCTGCCCGTCTTTGGACTGTGGGAGGAAACCGGAGCACCCGGAGGAAACCCACGCAGACACGGGGAGAATGTGCAAACTCTGCTCAGTGACCCAGTGGGGAATCGAACCTGGGACCCTGGCGCTGTGAAGCCACAGTGCTATCCACTTGTGCTACCGTGCTGTTTACCCTCTGCAGTGCTTCACTCCATGCTCCCAATTGATCTCACCTCCCAATTCTGCTTCCAATTTTTCCTTGATCTTCACCACCAGCTCACCTCTCCCCTCCCCCAGCCACTTATATATGTAGATATATATATATCCCCAATTCTTCCCTCCCCTTTCACATCTGGGAGCAGCAGTCGTCGCAGTAGGGTGTATCGCGGCATCCAGATGTATCTGCCCTCCAGACCTTTTGCGCAAAGTCTCTAACCTGCAGATATCTGAACTAACTCCGAGTGTGGGCTTTTCCTTAACTTTTCTAAAACCGTAAACAAGTACAAAAGAACTACTCGTAAGATCCCTTAATATTTTAAGGAGCAATTTAGTGTGGCCAGTACACCTGCCCTGCAAATCTTTGGGTTGTGGGGGCGAAACCCACAGAGGCACGGGGGGAATGCAAACTCCATACGAACAGTGACCCAGAGCCGGGATTGAACCTGGGACCTCGGTGCCGTGAGGCAGCAATGCTAACCACCGTGCTGCACTTAAGATTCCTTAATAGAGTTTAATCACTGTTTGCCCTAATAATTAGTTCATCGGGGGACGAGGCAGGGACGTCCACTCTCCCCTTTGCTCTGGCAATGGTGCTTGGGGCGTTGGGTACTGGAGAATGACTGGGGGGTGGGTTGCCGAGCCTAACGTCTTGCTTTATGCAGACGACCTGCTGATATATATATATATATATATATATATATATATCGGACCCATTGGGTAGTATTGAGGATTCTGGCTGGTTCTCCGGGTACAAGTTGAATATGGAAAGGAGCGAGGTGTCCCTGATTGAGATTAGAAGGCAGAAGATGAGCGGAGCTGCATCCAGGTGACATGGGGCTGGGCGCAGCTGCACAAGCTGAACTTAACTCGGTTGGCAGATGTAGGGGGGCTTCTAAGAGGTGGGATGTGCTGTCGCTGGCGGGGCGGGTGCAGGCAGTAAAATGACGCTGCTGCCAAGGTTTCTGATGTTGTTTCAGAACCTCCCAAAGTCGTTCTTCAAAAATGTTAATGTGCTGATCTCAGGGTTTACATAGAATTATCATAGAATTTACAGTGCTGAAGAAGGCCATTCGGCCCATTGAGTCTGCACCGGCTCTTGGAAAGAGCACCCTACCCAAGGTCAACACCTCCACCCTATCCCCATAACCCAGTAACCCCACCCAACACTAAGGGCAATTTTGGACACTAAGGGCAATTTATCATGGCCAATCCACCTAACCTGCACATCTTTGGACTGTGGGAGGAAACCGGAGCACCCGGAGGAAACCCACGCACAAACGATGAGGATGTGCAGACTCAGCACAGACAGTGACCCAAGCCGGAATCGAACCTGGGACCCTGGAGCTGTGAAGCGATTGTGCTATCCACAATGCTACCGTGCTTTCCGTGGATGAACTTCTCCTGAACATCGAAAAAAGTATCTCCCACCTGGGAGATTTTCTCCATACTTACACCCCCTCAAAGCACAAATCGGGTTGGAATTTCAAAAATTGGGCCCAGGGATGCAGCAGAATTTCAGAGAACCTGACTACAGTTTCTATGGAATCACTTGCACATCCTCTCAAAGCTGGACATTGAATGAGGGCAAGGCCAGCTCTCTATCTGCATGCGCTAGTGTCACTATCGGCCCTTCCAATGGTCGAAGGGTTAATTCATGTTACAGCCTCCCCCCAACACACCAAACAGCCTCTCGAGGAGACATTTCAGATTTCAATAAACCCACCTTCCATTTCAAATTGAAACCACTGGCCAAGGGACTGACTTGAGTGGAGAAGAGGGGAAATAAAGAATTGGTTCCACTGTGTACCCTTTAAATGCACTGCAGACGGGGGAAGACATTGAAGAAAATGGCCCATCTCATTCCTTCCTTAAAAAGATAAGTCAATGACCTGAAATTTATTACAATTGCGTCAATGTTTTTTTTAAATATAATTTTTATTGCAATTTTTTACAGAATATATAAAACATAACGACAAACAATGAAATGCAACAAAATAACCCATAATGACTGTAACACCCACCCCAGACCGTATCGACGCATGTATCACATCCCCCCACCCCCCCAACCCCAATGAACAACAAAAGAACTTAAAAATAAATTAAAATTAAATAAACAAACATAGTCATCATCTCTCTCTCTCTTCACTGCCCTCTTAAATGGGAGTCTCCCAATTCCCCCCTCCTGATCACCCGGGTGTACTACAAATACCTCGCTCTTGCCTAAATTTAACTTATAGCCCGAGAAGCCCCCAAATTCCGCTAACAGCTCCATCACATCCGCCATTCCCCCTTCTGGATCCGCCACATACAACAGCAGGTCGTCCGCATACAGCGATACACGATGTTCCTCCCCACCCCGCACCAGACCTCTCCATCTCCCTGACTCCCTCAACGCCATAGCCAAAGGTTCAATCGCCAGTGCAAGGGGGACAGGGGGCACCCCTGCCTGGTCCCACGGTAGAGCCTAAAGTACTCCGATCTCCTTCCATTGGTAACTACATTTGCCATCGGAGCCGCGTAGAGCAGTCTCACCCATTTGATGAATCCCTCCCCGAATCTGAACCGCTCCAGCACCTCCCACAGGTACCCCTACTCAACTCTATCAAACGCTTTCTCCGCATCCAGCGCCACCACTATCTCCGTCTCCCCCTCCACTGCCGGCATCATAATAACATTTAGCAGTCTCCGCACATTCGTGTTGAGCTGCTGTCCCTTGACAAATCCTGTCTGATCCTCGTGTATCACCCCTGGCACACAGTCCTCTATCCTGGTGGCCAGCAACTTAGCGTCAACATTGAGGAGCGAGATAGGCCTGCATGATCCACACTGCAAGGGGTCCTTATCCCGCTTCAGGATCAGAGAGATCAGTGCCCGCGACATCGTTGGGGGCAAAGCCATGCCTCATTGAAGGCTCGCACCAACAGGGGGCCCACCAGATCCGCATACTTTTTATAAAATTCCACCGGGAACCCGTCCGGCCCCGGCGCCTTACCTGACTGCATTTGTCCAATCCCCCTGACTAGCTCCTCCAACTCTATCGGCGCCCCCAGCCCCTCTACCAGCTCCTCTTGAACCCTTGGGAAACATAGCCTGTTCATGAAGCTCTCCATCCCCCCTCTCCCCATCGGAGGTTCCGACTGGTACAGTTCCTCGTAGAAGTCCTTAAAGACCCCATTTACTTCTGTCCCCTTCTGCACTACATTCCCACCCCTATCCGTCATTCCACCAATTTCCCTAGCCGCATCTCGCCTGCGGAGCTGATGCGCCAACATCCTGCTCGCCTTCTCCCCATACTCGTATACCGCGCCCTGCGCCCTCCTCCACTGTGTCTCCGCCTTTCTGGTGGGCAACAAGTCAAATTTGGCCTGCAAACTACGCCGTTCCCCCAGCAACCCCTCCTCCGGTGCCTCCGCGTATCTCCTGTCCACATCCAGGAGCTCCCCCACCAGTCTCTCCCTCTCCTTCCCCTCCCTCCTTTCCCTATGGGCCCGGATGGAGATCAGCTCCCCCCGGATCACTGCTTTCAGAGCCTCCCAGACAGTCCCCACCCGGACCTCCCCCGTGTCGTTGGTATCAAGATACCCCTCAATACTTCCCCGGACCCTCCTACACACCACCTCATCAGCCAGCATCCCCACATCCAGGCGCAGAGCGGGCGCTGGTCCCGCGCCTCCCCCATCTCCAGATCAACCCAGTGCGGAGCATGGTCTGAAATCGCTATGGTCGAATACTCTGCATCCTGCACCTTCGGGATCAATCCCCTGCTCAGGACGAAAAATTCTATTCGGGAATAGACTCTATGGACATGGGAGAAAAAGGAATACTCCCGCGCTCTCGGCCTCCCAAACCTCCAGGGATCCACCCCTCCCATCTGGTCCATAAACCCCCTCCGCACTTTGGCCGCCGCCGGTCTCCTACCCGTCCTTGAACTGGACCGGTCCAGTGGGGGATCCAGCACTGTGTTAAAGTCTCCCCCCATGATCAGGCCCCCTGCCTCCAGGTCCGGAATGCGGCCCAACAAGCGCCTCATGAAGCCGGCATCATTCCAATTCGGGGCATATACGTTAACCAGCACCACCTTCTCTCCCTGCAGCCTACCCTTCACCATAATATATCTGCCCTCCTTGTCTGACACCACCTCAGCCGCCTCGAACGCCACCCTCTTCCCCACCAGAATTGCCACCCCCTGGTTCTTCGCGTCCAATCCTGAGTGAAAAACCTGCCCCACCCACCCCTTCCTCAGACGAACCTGGTCCGCCACCTTCAAGTGGGTCCGCCTTCAGCCCCTTCAGATGTGAAAATACCCTAGTTCTCTTAACCGGCCCATTCAGCCCCCTCACGTTCCAGGTAATCAGCCGGATCAGAGGGCAACCCGCCCCTCTCCCCCGCCGGCTAGCCATAGTTTATCGACTGCTCGCCCCAGGCCAGCCCGCCCCACCTGACCCGTTCCCCATGGCGATAACGCCTCTCCTCTACCCCCCTGGCCCACACCAGCTCCTTCCTGGCCATTCCAGCAGCAACCTGGTATCCCCCCCCTACCCCCCCAGGCTAGGACCCCTCCTAGCCGCGACGCACCCTCCATGGTACTTCCGTGAGTCAGCTGACTTCTGCTGACCCGGCAGCTCCCGCCAAAACCCATCCCCATCCGGCATGGGGTCATCCCCCTCTTGCCACACCTCCTTGGCACCGCTTCAGCGCGGGAAAGAAAACCAGTAGAGGCCACGCCCCCGCCTCCAGCTCCGCCCCCCCCGCCCCGCAGCGCGGGAAACCAGAGGAAAGCCCGCGCTTTCAAGCGTCAATGTTTTTTTAACTATGAGATATAGATATATAATTATGATCTAATGAGTTAATAGAGAACATACAATCTGTATGCACTGGTTTTATATCTGTCTCAAACGCATTTAATACAAGCTGTTCGTTCCTGTTGTTCAAAAAAAAAGGTTTGTGTGGGCATGGAAGACCCTGCGGGTCAGGAGGGTTCGGGGGGGGGGGGGGGATGCTGGCACTGCCGAACATGGTAAACTACTACTGTGCGTAACAGGAAATTGGGTCATGGGGAGGGTGGAGGCAGATTGGTGTAGGGGCTTTGTTGTCGGCCCCTCTGCCGTTCTCGCCTGCCAGGCAGCATTTGGGACAGAGGGTGCCTCACTGTGGGCACCTATGTGCGGCAACCATGAGTTTGGGCTGGGTGTGAGGTTTCGGGGGTGGCGGCAGACAGGGTTTGAGCGACTTGGCAATCCCTGTTCATAGGGGTCAAATCTGAGAAGTTGGAGGACCTGGAGGAAGAGTACGAATTGCCCAGGGGGAACGGGTTCAGGGACCTGCAGGTTCGGGACTTTGTAAAGAGAGAGTTACAGTCCTTTCCTGGGATGTTGCTGGGGTTGCAGGATAGAGTGCTGAAATAGGGGAAGGTGTCCGAGGTTGATGGAGTGGGACATAAAGCGTAAGGTGGAGGAGGAGCTGGGAGGTGGAGGCCAGGATGTGGGCTGAGGCTTTGTGGCGAGTGATTGCGTCCTCGTCATGAGGCTGGTTTAGCTTGCTGGGCTAAATCACTGGCTTTTAAAGCAGGCCAGCAGCACGGTTCAATTCCTGTACCAGCCTCCCCGGACAGACGCCGGAATGTGGCGACCAGGGGTTTTTCACAGTAACTTCATTGAAGCCTAGTCGTGCCAATAAGCAATTTTCATTTCATTTCATGTGACGTTAAGCATCCTTCAGTTTAAAGTAGTCCACAGGGCACATATTTTTTTAAATTTGGATTACCCAATTATTATTTTCAAATTAAGTGGCAATTTAGCGTGATGAATCCACTTACCTTGCACCCAAAGATTGGGTTGTGGGGGTGAAATCCACGCAAACAGCGGGGAGAATGTACAAACTCCACATGGACAGTGACCTAGAGCCAGGATCGAATTTGGGACATCGGCACCGTGAGGCAGCAGTGCTATCCACTGTGCTGCCCATAGGGCACATATGACGGTGGCACGGAGGAATTGGTTTTTTTGAGAAGGTAGAGGGTAGGTGTGGGCAGTGTGTGAGGGGGCACATGTCTACATGTTCTGGACTGTATGGAAATGAAGGGGTTCTGGCAGGGGTTCGCGGACGTGATGTCTGAGGCGCTGGGGTAAAGGTAGCCCCGAGTCCAGAGGTGGTGATATTCAGGATGTTGGAAGGTCCAGGAAGCGAGAGAGACCTACGTTTTGGCCATTGCCTCCCTGATAGCCCGGAGACGGATTTTGTTCGGGTGGAGGGACTCAGAGCTGCCGAAAAGGGGGTGTGTTTGTGGGTGGTTAGGATGGGAGAATGGGGTGGTATTGGGAGAGTGGGTGTTGGCTGGGATGGGGTGGTATTGGGAGAGTGGGCGTTGGTTAGGATGGGAGAATGGGGTGGTATTGGGAGAGTGGGCGTTTTGGATGGGAGAAGGGAGTGGTATTGGGAGAGTGGGTGTTGGTTAGGATGGGAGAATGGGGTGGTATTGGGAGAGTGGGCGTTGGTTAGGATGGGAGAATGGGGTGGTATTGGGAAAGTGGGCGTTGGTTAGGATGGGAGAATGGGGTGGTATTGGGAGAGTGGGCGTTGGTTAGGATGGGAGAATGGGATGGTATTGGGAGAGTGGGTGTTTTGGATGGGAGAAGGGAGTGGTATTGGGAGAGTGGGTGTTGGTTAGGATGGGAGAATGGGGTGGTATTGGGAGAGTGGGCATTGGTTAGGATGGGAGAATGGGATGGTATTGGGAGAGTGGGTGTTTTGGATGGGAGAAGGGAGTGGTATTGGGAGAGTGGGTGTTGGTTAGGATGGGAGAATGGGGTGGTATTAGGAGAGTGGGCGTTGGTTAGGATGGGAGAATGGGATGGTATTGGGAGAGTGGGTGTTTTGGATGGGAGAAGGGAGTGGTATTGGGAGAGCGGATGTTGGTTAGGATGGGATGGTATTGGGAGAGTGGGTGTTGGTTAGGATGGGAGAAGGGAGTGGTATTGGGAGAGTGGGCGTTGGTTAGGATGGGAGAATAGGGTGGTATTGGGAGAGTGGGTGTTGGCAAAGGATGGGAGAAGGGAGTGGTATTGGGAGAGTGGGCGTTGGTTAGGATGGGAGAATGGGGTGGTATTGGGAGAGGGTGTTTTGGATGGGACAAGGGAGTGGTATTGGGAGAGTGGGTGTTTTGGATTGGAGAAGGCAGTGGTATTGGGAGAGTGGGTGTTTTGGATGGGAGAAGGGAGTGCTATTGGGAGAGTGGGTGTTGGCTAGGATGGGAAAAGACGGTGGTTTGGGAGAGTGGGCGTTGGTTCGGATGGGAGAGGGCAGTGGGTGTTAGTTATTTATGTTGTATGCTTGTTCTGCTTTGTTTATATGAAAATTGCTTGAAAAAAATAAAAAACATATTCATTAGTTCCCCTTTTACAAAAGTAATGTCCCATGCGAGTTTGAAACTTGACCATTACTGTAAATGTTTCTGTCATTCGTGTTTTCTTTCATTACACATTACCATATGTATTTTTGGTAAATTATCAGTCCTCAAATATTCCTCCAATATTGGGACGAAAAGCCATTGTTTTCTGTTCTTGCTGCAAGCCCTGTTCTCTCAGGATCAAATACACCCTTTCCATAGCAACTGTCTTTGAGATTCAGCTGGTCTCTTTCCAGCCCTAGTTGTAACATTTGACTTGAGCGGTAGAATCCGGCTAAGAAGGTCGTGCAGTGCTGGTCCGATGAAACAAAAGAGCTCATACGTGACTGCTTGGAGACTGTGGACTGATTCATATTTAAGAACTCAGCAACCAACCTAAATGAGTATGCCACCACCATCACAGACTTCTTCAGCAAATATGTGGACGACTGCGTGCCAAAGAAAGCAGTACGTACATTCCCCACCTGGAAACCATGTCTTAATTGGGAGATTGATTCCCTACTGAAGGACAGATCTGAGGTGTTGAAGTGTTGGACTCGGACCTATACATAAGTCCAGGTGCGACCTCTGCAAAGCCACCCAGGATGCCAAGAGAATGTCAGACCAAGCTAGAGTCACAGACTAGCGTTACAGATTCTCGTTGGTTGTGGCAAGGCCTCAACAACATAACGGGCTACAAAGCGAACCGCATACCGTGTGGAAAAGGTTTTTCCTCTTGTTGCCATTGCTATTTTGCGAATTTCCTCACAAACTTCATCCTTTCTCACAGCAAGTCCCATTCACCATTCGTCCCTGTGCTCGCTGACCTTCATTGGCTCCTGGTCAGACAGCGTCTTGATTTTATAATTCATGTTATAATTTTCAATTCTCCCAGGGCCTTAATCCTCCCTATCCTGGTAATCTCCAGCCCCGCAACACTGCCAAGTTCCCTGAATGCGGGTCTATTGTGCTTTCCCAGTCAGAACTACTCCAGTATTGGTGACCAGTTATCTAAACACCAGCTCTGGAATTCCCTCCCGAAAGCGCACTACCTCACTTTTCTTCAAATCTACCTTTTTGAGTAACTAATAGCCCCTGACTGGCCATGCTGTATTTTATAATGCTCGATGAAGTGTCTCGAGACATTTAATTACATTAAAGGTGCCAAACAAACAGAAATTGTTGTAGAAATAAATCCTATCTTGCAAGTTTAACTAATACAAGTAGAATTATTGAAAAATTAGTAAAGCAGGTTGAGTGCTGGTTTTGTGATTGATGTATTGCAAATTAATGAAATGAAAACTTGTCGCTCTTCATTTCACCCCCTCTTTTTCCGAGAGCAATAAAATGTGGTTCACCGATGCTCAGTTCATTCAGTTGGCATTGCATCTTGGGTATTGTTGCAAGGTTAGGGATGAGAGACCCGGCAATAGTGGCCTGGTTCTTCACAACAATATATTCTGCGCCACGTCCAGAATGACTGGGGAGCTGTATTATTCAAGTACATTGAATTTACTTCAACTGGACAAAACAACGGAAAAATTTGCATTGCCAGTTCTTATTTTACATTTGTAGGAGATCTGATTATCAAGTATTTCTTGGGAGTAGATTGGAAAATTAACTTGACAGTCCAAAATAGTTGGGGCATAGTCTTAAAATTAACACTAAGCAATCTGGGTGTGTTGTCAAAGCTCAGTGGAAATCTGGAACACCATCCAAAAGCTGTTGAGTCTGGAGGATCAGATAAAGAAATTGGGATTGATAGATTTTGGGGAGGTTATTAATAGATGTGAAACCAAAGTAGGTTGATGAGAGTTAAGATACGGTTTGTCCATGATCTAATTGGATGGCAAACGGGCAGGATGACATCTTTCTGAACCTAATGGGAAATAACTTCCTCTGTTTTATGGGATCAGCAATAAATAATCCACGCATGTCTGTAGAATGTGCAATGTTTTTGAAGCTACCAATGATTCCATTGCAGCAAATCCAACACCCAACAGCCTCTCTAATCGCTAAAGTGGCGACTGCTCAGGATGACATGACTGGCGACGGCACCACTTCCAACGTGCTGATTATTGGCGAGCTGCTGAAACAAGCTGATCTCTACATTTCGGAGGTAACAAATACATTTGGTTCTCGTTTTGTCACTGATTTTCAGCAGGGTGGAGTAATACATCGGGTACAAAGAAAAGTACAGCACAAGGACAGGCCCTTCGGCCCTCCAAGCCCGTGCCGACCATGCTGCCCGAAAACGGCAACGGTCAGTCTTGGAGGCTAGTTTTAATTATTCTGACTGAGTCTTGGCAGCTATTGATGTGGCACAGTCGGCACAATCTGAGGTTTGTGATTTAAATCCCCTTTTTGGGTGATTGCCATTGCTGGGCATTGCACATTAGATGTTTGTACGTCTCGGGCAGTTTCCGTGCAATCCTTATGTTCAGATCAAATATTTTGAAGGAAGTTTTAATATTTCCTTGTCTCAGGTGTAATAGTAAATATTCATATTGTATTTTTCCAAATGAAGTGGTCACAAAATATCCTTCTCAATACGTCCTTGTAGATCTGGCAACACAAGTATATTGGTTCCAATTTCTGGCTTTTCTATGTTGCGAAAGTACATTTAAGTTGAAGTCTTGGAGCAAGTGGTATCACACTTAATTTCTTTAGGCAGGATGGGTTGGTGGGGATATTTCTTAATAGATTTAACATAGAACATACCGTGCAGAAGGAGGCCATTCAGCCCATCGAGTCTGCACCGACCCACATAAGCCCTCACTTGCACCCTATCCCCGTAACCCAATAACCCCTCCTAACCTTTTTGGACACTAAGGGCAATTTATCTTGGCCAATCCACCTAACCTGTACGTCTTTGGACTGTGGAAAGAAACCGGAGCACCCGGAGGAAACCCACGCAGTCATGGGGAGAATGTGCAGACTCCGCACAGACTGACCCAGCAGGGAATCAAACCTGGGACCCTGGCACTGTCAAGCCACAGTGCTATCTACTTGTGCGACTGCTGCCCAATTTCTGGCTGAAAGGGGACACATTAGTGTAAATGTGCTTGAATATTTCTAAATGATTGGACCTTGTAGAAATCATATAAGAAGCTGTTCACTGGGTCCAGTATCTTGTGTTCCTGGAGAATTTCTTTGTATTCTGAAGTGCCACAGAGTAAAAATGTTCAGTAGGTGTCTTTTTGTTTATATTAAATATAGAATTCACTACATTTAAACAGCCTCTTGGTTTGATGTGATGCATTAAAATACCAAAATGGTGGGGATGATGCAGTGGTTAGCACTGCTGTTTACAGCGCTGAGGACCTGAGTTCAATCCAGGCCCTGGGTCACACTCCATGTGGAGTTTGCATATTCTCCCCGTGTTTGCGTGGGTTTCACCCTCCCAACCCAAAGATGTGCAGGCTCGGTGGTTGGCCACGCTAAATTGCCCCGTAATTGGGTGAAAAAAAGAATTGGGTAATATTTTTAAAAAATAACAAAATGGCTCAAGATACTTCATTAGTTTTATCAAATTTAAGGAGTAGGTATTGGGTCAAACAAAGTAAATTTTAAGAACTTAAAAAAAGGAACATGGGACAGGGAGGTTTTCAAGAGGGAATGCAAGGTAGGACTGGAGCAGTTAAAATCAAGAGGTCAGAAATAAACAGCGAGAACTCGAGGATTTAAGAGTTCGGAGCAGGAGTAGATCATTCAGCCCAATGAGCCAGCTACCATTATTATTATTTATTTTTTAATGATCTTTATTGTCACAAGTAGGCTTGCATTAACACTGCAATGAAGTTACTGTGAAAAGCCCCTAGTCGCCACATTCTGGTGCCTGTTCGGGTAAACAGCATGAATTCAGAATGTCCAATCCACCTAACAAGCACGTCTTTCAGGACTTGTGGGAGGAAACCGGAGCGCCCGGAGGAAATCCACGCAGACACGGGGAGAACGTGCAGACTCCACACAGACAGTGACAGTGCTGACTCCCAAGCCGGGAATCGAACCTGGGACCCTGAAGCTCTGAAGCAACAGTGCTACCCACTGTGCAACCATGCATTAGATCATGATTGATCATCCACATTAGTGCTCCAGCTGTGAGATGTGGCAGATCTGTGACGCTTCCAGCGTTCTGGTCTTCTACATCTGCAGCAAGTCTAACCAATGCCAGCTCCTCACAGACCGCGTGGTTCGGTTGGAGCAGCATTTGGATGCACTTAGGAGCATGCAGGTGGTGGAAAGCATCATAGATAGGAGTTCGAGAGTCACACCCAAGGTGCAGGCAGACAGATGGGTGACCGTTGTAAAGGGAAGTCAGTCAGGGCAGGAATCCTCTGGTTGTCCCTTTGTTTTGGATACTGTTGAGGGGGATAGCCTATCAGGGGAAAACAACATTAACCAGAACAGTGACACTGCAACTGGCTCTGTTGCTCAGCAGGGGAGGGCAAAGTGCAGGAGAGCGATGGTTATAGGGGACTCTATAGTAAGGGGCATAGATAGGCGCTTCTGTGGACGTGAAAGAAACTCCAGGATGGTATGTTGACTCCCTGGTTCCAGGGTCCAGGATGTCTCTGAACGAACACAGGACATCCTGAAGAGGGAGGGTGAACAACCAGAGGTCGTCGTATATATGATCAAGTCCTGCAGAAGGAATTCAGGGAGTTAGGCAGAAGCTAAAAGCAAGTTGTAATCTCAGGATTTCTCCCTGTGCCACATGCCAGTGAGGCTAGAAATAGGAGGATACTATAGCTATCTGTGGTGTAGGTGAGAGGGCTTCAGATTTATGGACCATTGGGATCTTTTCTGGGGCAGGTGGGACCTGTACAAGAAGGACAGGTTGCATCTAAACTGGAGGGGCACTGATATCCTGGCTGGGAGGTTTGCTATAGTCACTCGGGAGAATTTAAACTAGCATTGGGGGGGGGGGGGGGGGGGGGCAGAATGTGAGTTTCGAAG
This sequence comes from Scyliorhinus canicula, assembly GCF_902713615.1. NCBI lineage: Eukaryota > Metazoa > Chordata > Chondrichthyes > Carcharhiniformes > Scyliorhinidae > Scyliorhinus > Scyliorhinus canicula. The sequence continues at coordinate 26,845,921 of NC_052169.1, forward strand.
GTGTAATAACTGAAAGGGAAATAGAGAATCAAAATTCAAGAACAACATCACCCTCTGGCAGAGCAAATTTGGGGATAAGTGTGAAAAGAGATGGTCAATGCAGGATTGAGGGTGTTGTACCTAAACTAGCGCGGTATACGGAACAAGGTTGAGCTTGTTGCGCACATTGAAATTGGCAAGTACGATGTGGGCATCACAGACGTGGCTGCAAGGGGGCCAGGGCTGGGATGTAAATATCCAAGGATATGTGTCCTATCAAAAGGGCAGGCAGATGGGCAAAGAAATCGGGGTTGCATTGTTAATAAGGAATGGAGTTAAATCGATACCAAGGAGCGATTAAGGATCAGAAGGCGTAGAATCTCTGTGGGTAGAGTTGAGGAATCGCAAAGGTAGAAAGACCCTGATGGGCATTGTGTACAGGCCACATAGCAGTAGTCAGGATGTGGGGCAGAAAATAAATCAGGAGATAGAAAAGGCATGTAAGAGTCTACTAGGTAACAGGCAATTCTGGATTTGGTCATGTGCAATGAGGCAGACTTGAGGTGAAGGAACCCTTAGGGAGCAGTGACCATAATGTGATAGAATTTACCCTGCAGTTTGAGACGGAGAAGCTGGAATCAGATGTAACGGTATTAAAATTAAATAAGGGCAACTACAAAGATATGAGGGAGGAGCTGGCCAGAGTTGATTGGAAAAGGAGCCTAGCAGGGAAGACAGCAGAACAGCAATGACAGGGGTTTTTGGGTGTTATTCAGGAGGCACAACAGAAATTCACCCCAAGTAGGAGGAAACATGCTAAGGGTAGGACAAGGCATCCATGGCAGACGAGGGAAGTCAAGGACAGCATTAAAGCTGAAGAAAAAGCATACAAAGTGGCGAGGATTAGTGGGAAGCCTTTAAAAACAAGCAGAGGACAACTAAAAAAGCAATAAGTGGGGGTGGGGGGGGAGAAAAGATGAAGTATGAGTGCATGCTAGCTCGTAATATGAAGGAAGATGTGAAGAGTTTTTTTTCAATATATAAAAGGTAAGAGAGAGACAAAAATAGACATTGGACCACTGGAAAATGTAGCTGAAGAAGTAATAATAGGAAATAAAGAAATGGCAGACAACCTGAATAGTTACATTGCATCAACCTTCATGGTGGAAGACACCAGTGCGATGCTGGAGCTCCAGGAGAACCGGGGCAGAGGTGAGTGCAGTGACCATTACTAAGCAGAAGTACTGGGGAAACTGAAAGTCTGGAGGTGGTTACATCACCTGGACCGGGTGGATGGCACCCCCAGGGGTCTAAAAGAGATGGCTCAGGGTATTGGCATTAGTGATGATCTTTCAGGAATCACTGGAGGCAGGAAGGGTCCCAGAGGACTGGAAAGTGGCTATGTAACACCACTGTTTAAGAAGGGAGGGGTGCAGAAGAGGGGAAATTATCAGCCAGTTAACCTTACTGCGGTCATTGGTAAGATTTTAGAGTCCATTATTAAAGATGATATCACGGAGTGCTTGGAAGTAAATTGGACTGAGTCAGCACGGCTTCGTCAAGGGGAGGTCATGTCTGACAAATCTGTTAGAGTTCTTTGAGGAAGTAACAAGGCAGTTAGGCAAAGGAGAACCAGTGGACGTAATTTATTTAGGTCGGGACTGGTTGCGCCATTTGCGGCTGCAGTAGCAGCACATCTGGAAAAATGGGTTCTGGAGGTGAGGTGCTAGGGCGGGTTTAGGGAAAACCAAAGCGGCCGTATCCAAGTCTAACCAGGAGCCACGCGCTATTTCAGGACTCGCTCGAAGGGGGCGCTCACTCGTTTGGAGACCTTGGGTATTATCCGGCTCGTCTGTTTCGCTGACTGGGCAGCACCAATTGTACCTGTAATTAAGCCATATGCCACAGTTCGCTTGTGCGGCGGCTATAAACTGACAGTGAACATGATTTCCCGGCTTGACAGATATCCAATACCTCGAATGGAGGATCTCTACACTAAGCTTGCAGGCGGACTTTCGTTCACAAAATTAGATACGAGTCACGCCTACCTACAGTTGGAGCTGGAACCTGCCTCCCGGCCATATGTATCTATTAATACACAACGGGGCCTGTATGAATATACGCGGTTGCCCTTTGGGGTATCCTGTGCCTGCGGTATTTTTCAACGCGTCATGGAGGGCATCTTGAAAGGTTTACGTGGATGACGTTTTGATCACAGGGTCGTCGGAGCAGGAACATTTGGAAAATTTGGAGGCTGTCCGTAGACAATTTTCAGAGGCTGGAGTCCGTTTACGTCGCACAAAGTGCGTCCTTCGGGCGAAGGAAGTGTTTTACCTGGGTTATCGGGTGGGCCGCGAAGGTTTGCACCCTGTCGCAGAGAAAGGTGTGCGCAATTAAACAGGCCCCCACCCCGACTGACACTTCGCATCTTCGTTCTTTTCTCGGCCTCGTAAACTATTACAGGAAGTAACTCCCCAATCTGGCAACTACCCTGGCCCCGTTGCACCTTCTGCTAAAGAATAATCAGCTGCAATAAACCACTTGCCGGCGGGTAAAACAACAATTGTTGTCGTCTGGGTTACTAACCCACTGGTGACCCTGGAAAGTCTTGGCTCATTACGTGTGATGCATCCCCGTATGGTGTTGGGGCCGTCCTGTCCCACAAGATGGAGAACGGGGCCGAGCGGCCGATAGCTTTCGCCTCCCGCACATCGACTGCAGCGGAAAAAAAGTAGGTGGAGAAGGAGGGCCTATCGGTGGTCTTGGCGGTGAATCGCTTCCACCAGTATGTGGATGGCAGCCACTTCCCTATCGTGACTGATCATAAACCTCTGCTGGGACTTAGCCGAGAGGATAAGCCAATACCGCCCATTGCTTCCGAACGGATCCAGCGCTGGGCTTTGTTGCTCGCTGCCTACGAGTTCTCTGGAGCACAAACCAGGAACCCAGATAGCGAATGCCGACACACTGAGCCTATTGCCTTTATCGACCGGCTCCATGTCGACCCCCATGACCGGTGAGGTGGTTGCAATCCTAAATTTTGTGGATTCCTTGCCTGTCACGGCTCTCGGATCCGTGAGTGGACCCAGACAGAACCAGTCCTGTCAAAGGTTTGGCACATAGTCCTGTATGGTGGGCAGCATAGACAGTTCCCAGGCGAGTTGTGGGCATTTTCCTCCAAGCTGTCAGAATTTAGCGTGGAAGACGGTATCCTCTTGTGGGGGACGCGTGATTGTCCCGGAAAAAGGACAGGAGCTGATACTAAGGGACTTAATGAAAATGAAAAGGTTGGCCCATGAGTTATGTCTGGTGGCCAGGCCTCGACACCGACATTGAGAAGGTGGCCCAAAACTGCTCCATTTGCCAGGAGCATCAGAAGCTTCGGCCGGCCGTGCCCCACTGGGAATGGCCAGGCCTTGGGCACGCTTGCATACGGATTTCGCTGGCCCTTTTCAAGGATCCATGTTGCTTCTATTAATCGATGCCCAGTCTAAATGGTTAGAGGTGCATAAGATGGTAGGCACAACGTCCTTCGCAACAATCAAGAAGATGCGTTTATCTTTCAGTACGCATTTGCCTCCCCAAGGTGCTGGTCACGACAACGGCACTCCGTTCACAAGTGAGGAGTTTGCGAGGTTCATGAAGATGATCGGCATACGCCAAATCTGCACGGCTCCATACCACCCGGCTTCCAATGCGTTGGCAGAGCACGCAGTGTAGACATTCAAACGAGGCCTAAAGAAGCAATCTTCCGGGTCTATGGATACGAGACTGGCTCGTTTTTTGTTTTCATTGTGGACCACACCACATGCGGTGACGGGGGTTAGCTCCCGCGGAACTCCTAATGGGCCGGAGACGTCACACTCGCCTTAGCATGGTTTTCTCGGACATTGGTGAAAAAGGTCGGCGCACTCAAGAATGGCAGGGACATGGTTTGTCTCGGCATCGGCAAATTCGGCAGTTTGCGCCCGGTGACCCAGTGTTCGTTCGGAATTTTGCTGGTGGTGCCCAGTGGCTCCCTGCCGTTACCTTTCGCCGAACGGGCCCTATATCTGACCAGGTGCAAGCCCAGGGTCGTCTCCAGCACAAGCATGTAGACCATGTTCGGTCCAGAAGACCTTCTCTCCCAAAGATTCCCCACCCCCGATCTAATTTCTCCGGCCACAGAGACCAGACACTGGAAAGTATTCCTCACAATCTTCCTCTGGTGCTGCACTCTAAGCCTGTGCAGGTCGTTGCAGAATTGCGTGGAGATAGAGACGCCAAAATGACACAGGCAGCGGACTCCGACTCCGAGATGGAGATTCAGGACGCCTGAGGGGGATTAATGGTAATTAATCCTATCCCCCAGGACCTTTTCCATTAACGTACTGACCACCGAAGTATGACAAACCGGCCTAAAATTACCAGGGTCGTTCCTATTCCCTTTCTTGAACAGAGGAACAACATTCGCCACTCTCCAGTCATTCAAATTAGGAGCAGGATGATGTCACTCGGCCCCTCGAGCCTGCTTCCCCAGTCAATAAGATCATGGCTGTTCTGATTGTAACCTCAATTCAACATTGTTACCCATTACTGATCTGCCTATCCCTGATAGATCTGCCTCTGCCTTAAAAAGACTCTGCTTCCACTGCCTTTTGAGGAAGAGTTCCAGAGACACACTACCTTCTTGAGAGACAAAATTATCCTCACCTGTCTTTAATGCGTGACCCCATATTTTTGAACACTGACTCCTAGTTCGAGGTCTCCGACCAGATGAAACCTCCTCTCGCCATCCCCCCCCTGTCAGGACCTCAGGCCTGCACCTTGTGGCCCCTGTTTCTAGACTCACCAGCTAGGAGATACATCCATCTATCCTGTCACACCCTGTGAGAATATGTAAGATTTGTGTACTCATCCCTTTCTGACGGGGTCTGTTTTTCAATTCGATGGGCGGCTCGGTGACACATCGCCAGGGACCCGGTTCAGTTCCAGTCATGGGTCACTGTCTTTGTGGAGTACGCACTTCCTCCCTGTTTTCCGGTTTCCTACCACAGTCTAAAGATGTGGATGTGCATGTTAAGTGGACTGACCACACTAAATTACTCTGTCCAGGGGTTAGATGGGGTTACGGGGTTAGGACAGCGGGTTGGGTGACAGGGGATTAGGCCACGGTAGGTTGGTGCAGACTTGAGTGAAAGGCTACCTTCTGTGCTATCGCGATTCTGTGATTTCCTGTAATAACACCTTCTTTTGCCTTGATTTACCACTTCCTTGAGGAAGTGCGTACTCCACAAAGACAGTGACCCATGACTGGAACTGAACCGTGTCCCTGGCGATGTGTCACCGAGCCGCCCATCGAATTGAAAAACAGACCCTGTCAGAAAGGGATGAGTACACAAATCTTACATCTTACGTCTTCCCAAATTTGATCCGTTGCCCCTCCCACTATGGAGTTTAAAACTCGTGACTTAAATAGTTGGGTTACATTTGCTACTTTCCAGTCTGCAGGAACCTATTTAGAATCTGTAGAATTTTGAAAAATAACCACAATTTTAGCCACCTCCTTTAACACTGCAACATCGTTCTTCAGGCCCAGGGAATTTACTTTTTTCCAATTAAGGGGCAATTTAGCATGGCCAATCCACCTATTCTGCACATCTTCGGTCCAGGGAATTTATGAACTTTCAATGCAATTAATGTTTTGTGTACACTCTTTATTAATTTATTTCAATTCCTCATTTTTGCAAGTTCTGGGAGCTTTTCCTTATCTTCCTCAGTGAAGGCCAACCACTGCAATTCTTTTTTTTCCAAATTAAGGGGCAATTTAGCACAACATATGCACATCCTTTTGGGTTGTGGGGAGAAACTCGTGCAGACACTGGGAGAATGTGCAAACTCCACACCGACAGTGACCCAGGGCCGGGACGAACCCGGGTCCTCTACGCCAGTGCATCTCAAACTATCTGATGTGGCGGACCGGCAGTTTTTTTTTCAATGTGCCAGGGACCGGCAGTCTCGCGTGGCGTTGAATATCACTACTGTCTCTTTTCTGGAAACGCTCCACGTACCGGCAGACGATGGCTCGCGTACCGGTGCCGGTACGCGTACCACACTTTGAGTAGCACTGCTCTACGCCATGAGGCAGCAATGTTAACAATTGCTCCACCGTGCTGCCTCAAACTGATGCAATCTTTAACTTCATTTGTTAGCCCCGGTTAATTCGCCTTTCCTGTTGGGTTTATGTGAGGTGTATTTGTTGGAAGCCAGGAAGTACTACTTTAAATGGCAACCTTTGCCTGCCTACCATTTCTTTACTGTATTTTCCCAGTCCACCATCACAGAATAGATCATAGAATTTACAGTGCAGAAGGAGGCCATTCAGCCCATCGAGTCTGCACCAGCTCTTGGAAAGAGCACCCTACCCAAGGTCAACACCCCCACCCAACACTAAGGGCAATTTTGGACACTCAGGGCAATTTATCATGGCCAATCCACCTAACCTGTACATCTTTGGACTGTGGGAGGAAACCGGAGTACCCGGAGGAAACCCACCCACACACTGGGAGGATGTGCAGACTCCTCACAGACAGTGACCCAAGCCGGAATCGAACCTGGGACCCTGGAGCTGTGAAGCCATTGTGCTATCCACAATGCTACCGTGCTGCCCATCGATTAGTTGCTCGTCATACCTCGTGTCATTGTTTATATTTTCAGACCTTAGTTTCATAATGAACTCTTAAGTTACAGGAGGCTTGAGATGGGGAGGGAGGGACTAGTCCTTAACGATCAAGAGTTTTCAAATTGCACCAGGATGTAATTTGCTCAGCAAAATACTCTGCGAATTTAATTTTTAGGTGTGATGTGCTTTTTCTCTTCAGGGTTTGCATCCCAGGATTGTGACTGAAGGGTTTGAAGCAGCTAAAGTAAAGGCCCTTGAGATTTTGGAGCAGGTGAAAATAACCAAAGAGATGGACAGAGACACTCTTCTGAATGTTGCGAGTACATCATTGCGCACAAAGGTGCACAGAGAATTGGCAGATGTCTTAACAGAGGTATTTATGCATTTCATAGATTCATAGGGAAATACAGCACAGAACAGGCCTTTCGGCCCACGATGTGCCAAACTTTTGACCTAGGTTAATCATACATTATCATAGAATTTTGGACACAAGGGCAATTTACCTTGGCCAATCCACCCAACCTGCACATCTTTGGGCTGTGGGAGGAAACGGGAGCACCCAGAGGAAACCCACGCACAGACGGGGAGGATGTGCAGACTCCACACAGACAATGACCCAAGCCAAAATCGAACCTGGGACCCTGGAGCTGTGAAGCAATTGTGCTATCCACAATGCTACCGTGCTGCCCTTAAGAACAAATTAATCTACACTCCATTATTCTACCATAATCCACGTACCTATCCAATAGCCGCTTGAAGGTCCCTAATGACTCAACTACTCCCACAGGCAGTGCATTCCATGCCCCCACTACTCTCTGGGTAAAGAACCTACCTCTGACATCCCCCCATTATCTTCCACCATTCGCCTTCAATTTATGGTCGGCGCAACATCGAGGGCCGAAGGGCCCGTACTGCGCTGTGATGTTTTATGTCCCCTTGTAATGGTTTGTTCCACCCGGGGAAAAAGTCTCTGACTGTCTACTCTTATCTATTCCCCTGATCATCCTATAAACCTCTATCAGGTCGCCCCCTCATCCTTCTCTGTTCTAATGAGCAAAAGCCTAGCCCCCCCAACCTTTCCTCGTAAGACCTACTCTCCATTCCAGGCAACATCCTGGTAAATGTCCATTGCACATTTTCCAAAGCTTCCACATCCTTCGTAAAATGAGGCGACCAGAACTGCACACAGTACTCCAAATGTGGCCTGACCAAGGTTTTGTACAACTGCATCATCACCTCACGGCTCTTAAATTCAATCCTTCTGCTAATGAACGCGAGCACATCATAGGCCTTCTTCACAGCTCTATCCACTTGAGTGGCAACTTTGAAAGATCTATGAACATAGACCCCAAGATCTCTCTGCTCCTCCACATTGCCAAGAACCCTACCGTTAACCCTGTATTTCGCATTCATATTTGTCCTTCCAAAATGGACAACCTCACACTTTTCAGTGTTAAACTCCATCTGCCATTTCTCAGCCCAGCTCTGCATCCTACCTATGTCTCTTTTCAGCCGACAACAGCCCTCCTCACTATCCACAGCTCCACCAATCTTTGTATCATCTGCAAATTTACTGACCCACCCTTCAACTCCCTCATCCAAGTCATTAATGAAAATCACAAACAGCAGAGGACCCAGAACTGATCCCTGTGGTACGCCACTGGTAACTGGGCTCCAGGCTGAATATTTGCCATCCACCACCACTTCTTTCAGTTAGCCAGTTTGTTATCCAACTGGCCAAATTTCCCATTATCCCATGCCTCCTTACTTTCTGCATAAGCCTACCATGGGGAACCTTATCAAATGCTTTACTAAAATCCATGTACACTAACTACATCCACTGCTTTACCTTCATCCACATGCTTGGTCACCTCCTCAAAGAAGTCAATAAGACTTGTAAGGCAAGATTTACCCCTCACAAATCCGTGCTGACTATCCCTAATCAAGCAGTGTCTTTCCAGATGCTCAGAAATCCTATCCCTCAGTACCCTTTCCATTACTTTGCCTACCACCGAAGTAAGACTAACTGGCCTGTGATTCCCAGGGTTATCCCTATTCCCTTTTTCGAACAGGGGCACGACATTCGCCACTCTCCAATCCCCTGGTACCACCCCTGGTGACAGTGAGCACGAAAAGATCATTGTAAATGGCTCTGGAATTTCATTTCTTGCTTCCCATAGAATCCTTGGGTCTATCCCGTCAGGCCTGGGGGACTTGTCTATCCTCAAGTTTTTCAAAACGCCCGACACATCTTCCTTCCTAACAAGTATCTCCTCGAGCTTACCAGTCTGTTTCACACTGTCCTCTCCAATAATATGGCCCCTCTCGTTTGTAAACACTGAAGAAAAGTACTCGTTCAAGACCTCTGCTATCTCTTCAGACTCGATGCACAATCTCCCGCTACTGTCCTTGATCGGACCTACCCTCGCTCTAGTCATTCTCGTATTTCCCACATGTGTAAAAGGCCTTGGTGTTCCTTGATCCTATCCGCCAAAGATTTTTCATGCCCTCTCTTAGCTCTCCTAATCCTTTTCTTCAGTTCCTTCCTGGCTATCTTGTATCCTTTCAGTGCCCTGTCTGAACCTTGTTTCCTCAGCCGTACATACTTCTTCCTCTTAACAAGACATTCAACCTCTCTTGTCAACCATGGTTCCCTCACTTGACCATCTCTTCCCTGCCTGACAGGGACATGCATATAAAGACACACAGTACCTGTTCCTTGAACAAGATCCACATTTCACTAGTGTCCTTCCCTGGCAGCCTATTTTCCCAACTTATGCACTTCAATTCCTGTCTGACAGCTTTGTATTTACCCTTCCCCCAATTGTAAACCTTACCCGGTTGCACGCACCTATCCCTCTCCATTACAATTTGAAATTTGTTCCTCTTGGTTTTTAGTGCAGCGTCTCTTTTTGCATATCTTACTATTTTGGAGGTTGCTATTGCCATATCAAAGCTAAGTCCTTCATATCCTTCCTTTCCTCGGTGCATATTGGCAAGTCAGCAAGTGTTACTGTGCATGACTGAATTCTGCATTGGCTCTTCTGTAGCTAAGGCAGCCAGACATCATGCTAGAACATCTTCACTTGATGAAATTGGTGCTCTGTCCTGTCGCAGCAACATTCAAAAAGTGAATACAAGTTTTTATACATATGGGCATTGCAAATCTGTAACAAATTCAACTATTTTCTCCAAATACAAATTGCAGTGGTCACCCTCATGTGACAACTGACTACGTTTGTCAAGTAGGCTTAGGGGTGATCTCCGAGAGGTCTATAAAATAATGACAGGCATAGATGAGGGAAATAGTCAACATCTTTTCCCAAAGGTAGAGGGGTCCAGAACTAGAGGACATTGGTTTAAGGTGAGAGGGAAGAGATACAAAAGGGTCCAGAGGGGCAATTTTTCAGACAGGTTGGGGAGTGTCTGGAACGAGGTGCTAGAGGCAGTAGTGGAGGTGGGTACAATTTTGTGTTTCAAAAAGCATTTAGACAGTAATATGGGAAAGCAGGGTACAGAGGGGTATGGGCCAAATGCGGGCAATTGGGACAAGCTCAGTGGTTAAAAACTGGGCGGCATGGACAAGCTGGGCCGAAGGGCCTGTTTTCATGCTGGAAACCTCTCTGACCCGATGACAGATGAATTATATCCCTCTTGGAGCTTGCACAGCACCACCGCAGGTGGAAAGAACAATATGACATCTTCAACATGCTTCTGTAATGAATATGGATCTTGGAATTATTCTGGATTTATATTAAAATGTGACATACGCCAGGGACCGAGGTTGAATTCTGGCCTCTGATAACCGTCTATGTAGAACATAGAACTGTACAGCACAGTACAGGCCCTTCGGCCCACGATGTTGTGCCGAACTAGTCTGAAACTAAGATCAAATCAACCTACTCCCAATCATTCTAGTGCACTTCATATGCCTATGCAATAACCACTTGAAAGTTCCTGAAGTGTCCGACTCCACTACCATAGCTAGGCGTGTGTTCCACGCCCCAACCACTTGAGTAAAGAACATGCCTCTGACATCCCTCCAATATCTTCCACCATGAACATTATAGTTATGCCCCCTTGTTACAGCTATATCTACCTGAGGAAAAAGTCGCTGAACGTCCACTCTATCTAACCTTCGCATCATCTTATACACCTCAATTAAGTCCCATCCTCCTTAGCTCCAATGAGAAAAGCCCTAGCTCCCTCAACCTTTCCTCATAAGACCTCCCCTCCAATCCTGGCAAATCCCCTTTGCAACCTTTCCAATGCTTCCACATCCTTCCTATAATGAGGTGAGCAGAATTGCACACAATACTCCAAATGTGGTCTCACCAGGGACCTGTACAGTTGCATCATAACCCCACAGCTCTTAAACTCAAGCCCCCTGTTAATAAACGCTAACATATTATAGGCCTTCACGGATCTATCCACTTGAGTGGCAACCTTCAGAGATTTGTGGACATGAACCCCAAGATTGCTCATCCACATTCCTCAAACCCTGCCGTTGACCCTCTAATCCGCATTTAGATTTGTCCTACCAAAATGAATCACCTCGCACTTATCAGGGTTAAACTCCATCTGCCACTTTTCAGCCCAGCTCTGCATCCTATCAATGTCTTTGCAGCCTACAACAGCCCTTCACATTATCCACGACTCCACCAATCTTGGTGTCATCAGCAAATTTACGAACAAAACCTTCAACTCTATCTTCCAAGTCATTGATAAAAATCACAAATAGCAGAGGACCCAGCACTGATCCCTGTGGTGCACCACTGGTGACTGTACTCCAGGATAAAAATTTACCATCTCCCACCACCCTCGGTCTTCTATGTGATAGGCAGTTACTGATCCAATCGGCCAAATTTCCCTCTATGCCATGCCTCCTTACTTTCTGCATGAGCCGGCCATGGGGCACCTCATCAAACGCCTTAACTAAAATCCATGTATACAACATCAACTGCTCTACCTTCATCTATGTACTTGGTTACCTCCTCAAAGTATACAATCAAACTTGTGAGGGAAGACTTACCCCTCACAAATCCTTGCTGACTATCCTGGAATAAGCAGTATCTTTCCAAATGATCATAAATCCTATCCCTCAGGACCCTTTCCAATAATTTACCGATGACCGAAGTGAGACTAATCGGCCTATAATTCCCAGGGTTATACCTATTCCCTTTCTTGAACAAGGGGACAACATTCGCCTCTCTCCAGTCTTGCACTATTCCTGTAGACAGTGAGGACATGAAGATCAAACCAAAAGGCTCTGTAATCTCATCCCTCGCCTCCCAAAGAATCCTAGGATATACTCCCCCTGTGTGCGTGGGTTTCCTCCTGGTGCTCCGGTTTCCTCCCACAGTCCAAAGATGTGCAGGTTAGGTGGATTGGCCATGCTAAATTGCCCGTAGTTGTCCTAATAAAAGTAAGGTTAAGTGGGGGGTTGTTGGGTTACGGGTATAGGGTGGATACGTGGGTTTGAGTAGGGTGATCATGGCTCGGCGCAACATTGAGGGCCGAAGGGCCTGTTCTGTGCTCTACTGTTCTATGTTCTATCCCATCAGGCCCAGGGGACTGATCAGTCCTCGGGCTTCTCAATTTCTAACACATCTTCCTTCCAAATATCTACCTCATCCAGCCTACCAGCCTGTATCGCACTATCCTCCTCAACATGGCCCCTCTCCTTTGTGAACACTGAAGAAAAGTATTCATTAGGGCCCCTCCTATTTCTTCTGACTCCATGCACACGTTCCCACGACTGTCCTTGACCGGCCCTAAATATCACCTTGGACATTCTTTTATTCCTCACAAGTGTAAAAAGCCCTGGGGTTTTCCTTGATCCTAAGCGCCAAGGACTTCTCATGCCCCCTCCTAACTCTCCTAAGCCCTTTCTTGAGCTCCTTCTTAGCTATCTGGTATCCCTCAAGTGCCCTAACTGAACATTGTTTTCTTATGAAATGAATGAAAATCGCTTATTGTCACAAGTAGGCTTCAAATGAAGTTACTGTGAAAATCCCCCAGTCGCTACTTTCCGGCACCTGTTTGGGAGGCTGGTACGGGAATTGAACAGTGCTGCTGGCCTGCCTTGGTCTGCTTTTAAAAGCTGGTGATTTAGCCCTGTGCTAAACCAGCCACATCCTTACATAAGCCCCCTTCTTCCTCTTGACAAGACATTCAACCTCTTTTGTAAACCATGGTTCCCTCACTCGACCATTTCCTCCCGCCTGGCAGGGACATGCGTATCAACGACACGCAGTATTTGCTCTTTGAACAAGCTCCACATCTCAATTGTGCCTATCCCTGACAGTTCATGTTTCCATCTTATGCTCCCCAATTCTTGTCTAATTGCATCGTAATTACCCTTTCCCCAGTTATAAACCTTGCGCTGCTGCATGTTCCTATCCCCCTCCATTGCAATAGTGAAAGCCACCGAATTGTGGTCACTATTTCCAAAGTGCTCGCCCACAACCAAATCTAGCATTTGGCTCGGTTCATTACCCTTGTCGTTCTGTCCACATATTGTGTGAGGAAACCTTCCTGCACACACTGGATAAAAACAGCCCCATCCAAACTTCGAATTATAGTGGTTCCAATCAATATTTGGAAAGTTAAAGTCACCCATGACAACTACCCTGTGACTATCGCACCTGTCCAAAATCTGCATTGCAATAATTTCCTCCACATCTGTTACTCTTTGGGGGCCTATAGAAAGCTCCTAACAAAGTGACCGCTCCTTTCCTATTTCTAACTTCAGCCCATACTGCCTCGGTAGACAGATACTCCTCAAACTGTCTTTCTGCCGCCATTATACTATCGTTGTTAACAATGCTACTCCTCCACCTCTTTTACCACCTTCCCAAATTTACTGAAACATCTTAACCCCGGAACCTCCAACAGCCATTCCTGCCCCCGTCTATCCACGTCTCTGTAATGGCCACAACATCGAAGTCCCAGGTTCCAATCCATGCTTCAAGCTCACCAATCTTATTCCTGATGCTCCTCGCATTGAAGTAGACACATGTCAAACCACCTTCATGCCTGCAGGTCCACTCTTATGACCTTGGTACCTTCCTCAGTACTGCACTACCCTCAACTTCGTGAACTATAGGGCAGCACGGTAGCATGGTGGTTAGCATAAATGCTTCACAGCTCCAGGGTCCCAGGTTCGATTACCGGCTGGGTCACTGTCTGTGTGGAGTCTGCACGTCCTCCCTGTGTGTGCGTGGGTTTCCTCCGGGTGCTCCGGTTTCCTTCCACAGTCCAAAGATGTGCGGGTTAGGTGGATTGGCCATGCTAAATTGCCCGTAGTGTCCTAAAGAGTAAGGTTAAGGGGGGGGGGGGTTGTTGGGTTACGGGTATAGGGTGGATACGTGGGTTTGAGTAGGGTGATCATTGCTCGGCACAACATCGAGGGCCGAAGGGCCTGTTCTGTGCTGTACTGTTCTATGTTCTAACTCCAACAACGCTATCTCCTGGAGTACAAATCAGTAGAGTTTGTACTTTCTCCCTGTTTCTGCATGGCTTTCCTCCCACAGTCTAAACATGTGCAGGTTAGGTGGATTGGCCGTGTTAAATTGCCCCTTAGTGTTCAAAGGTTTGAATGGGGATAGGGAGGGGTGTGGGCCTGGGTCGGTACTCTTCCGGAGGGCCAGTGGAGACTCAATGGGCCAAATGGCCACCTGCACTGTGTGGACTCTATGACTCTATTTAAAAAGCTGGAACTGTTTCTATCATGTTACATTTTATGTAAAGGTTTTCTGCTGGAAACTATTGTGGTGAGAGAACAACGCAACTTGTCATGGGAAATGAGCATCTAACCATACTAGGTTTGATTGCTTGCAGGCTGTAGTCGATGCTGTGCTGGCAGTGAAGAATCCAAATGAACCCATTGATCTCTTCATGGTTGAGATTATGGAGATGAAGCACAAAACCGAGAGTGACACAAAGTAAGCACCAGCTAATGGAACTGTGAGTGGCAGAATCGTCTATCATAACCCACCAGTCGATAGTTAGGGACAAAAAAAAAAGGAGTACCCAGTTATTTATTTATTTTCCCAATTAAGGGGAAATTTAGCGTGGCAAATCCACCTAAACTGCACATCTTTGGGTTGTGGGGGTGAAACCCACGCAGACATGGGGAGAATGTGCAAACTGCACACGGACAGTGACCCAGGGCCGGGATTCGCACCCGGCTCCTCGGCGCCCTAGTCCCAGTGTTAACCACTGCGCCTCATGCTGCCCAGCTTCGATGATCAACTTGCTCAAATCCGCAGCAAATTTAAACAGCAAAGTTTAGCTCAATTGAACATGGAATAGGTTTGTTTCTCGCTGGTCATTTTGAGTAAATGCTTTCCTGGTGCTCTTCTGCTAGTGGGGTGTTTGGAGTGAATTTTAAGGTTTGTAAACAGCAGCATCGCTTTGAAGTCCCGCAGGTTGGATTGTTTCATTTTATTGGCCCCATTTGGCTAACAGGGTTAAGGAAAATCCCAAAGCCTTTTATTCGTATGTAAGGAGCAAGAGGGTAACAAGAGAAAGGATTGGCCCACTCAAAGACAAAAGAGGGAATTTACGCGTGGCGTCAGAGGAGATGAGTGAGATTCTTAATGAGTACTTTGTATTGGTATTCACCAAGGAGAGGGACGTGACGGATGTTGAGGCTCGGGATGGATGTTTAAATACTCTAGGTCAAGTTGTCATACGGAAGGGGGAAATTTTGGGTATTCTAAAAGGCATTAAGGTGGACAAGTCCCCAGGTCCGGATGGGATCGATCCCAGGTTACTGAGGGAGGCGAGGGACGAAATAGCTGGGGCCTTAACAGATATCTTTGCAGCATCCTTGAGCACGGGTGAGGTCCTGGAGGACTGGAGAATTGCTATTGTTGTCCCTTTGTTTAAGAAGGGTCGCAGGGATAATCCAGGGAATTATAGACCTGTGGTTGGCAAACTGTTGGAGAAGATACTGAGGGATAGGATCTATTCACATCTGGAAGAAAATAGACTTATCAGTGATAGGCAGCATGGTTTTGTGCAGGGAAGGTCATGTCTTACCAACCTAATAGAATTCTTTGAGGAAGTGACAAAGTTAATTGATGAGGGAAGGGCTGTAGATGTCATATACATGGACTTCAGTAAGGTGTTTGATAAGGTTTCCCATGGCAGGTTGATGGCAAAAGTGAAGTCGCATGGGGTTCAGGATGTACTAGCTAGATGGATAAAGAACTGGCTGGGCAACAGGAGACAGAGAGTAGTGGTGGAAGGGAGTGTCTCAAAATGGAGAAAGGTGACTAGTGGTGTTCCACAGGGATCTGTGCTCGGACCACTGTTGTTTGTGATATACATAAATGATCTGGACGATGGTAGAGGTGGTCTGATTAGCAAGTTTGCAGATGATGCTAAGATTGATGGAGTTGCAGATAGCGAGGAGGACTGTCAGAGAATACAGCAAAATATAGGTAGATAGGAGAGTTGGGCAGAGAAATGGCAGATGGAGTTCAATCCAGGCAAATGCGAGGTGATGCATTTTGGAAGATCAAATTCAAGAGTGGACTATACGGTCAACGAAAGAGTCCTGGTGAAAATTGATGTAGAGAGAGATCTGGGAGTTCAGGTCCATTGTAGGGGCAGCACGGTAGCATTGTGGATAGCACAATCGCTTAACAGCTCCAGGGTCCCAGGTTCGATTCCGGCTTGGGTCACTGTCTGTGCGGAGTCTGCACATCCACCCCGTGTGCGTGGGTTTCCTCCGGGTGCTCCGGTTTCCTCCCACAGTCCAAAGATGTGCAGGTTAGGTGGATTGGCCATGAAAAATTGCCCTTAGTGTCCAAAATTGCCCTTAGTGTTGGGTGGGGTTACTGGGTTATGGGGATAGGGTGGAGGTGTTAACCCTGAGTCGGGTGCTCTTTCCAGGAGCTGGTGCAGACTCGATGGGCCGAATGGCGGCCTCCTGCACTGTAAATTGTATGTATGTATGTACCCTGAAGGTGGCAACACAGGTCGATAGAGTGGTCAAGAAGGCAGACAGCATGCTTGCCTTTATCGGATTGGGTATTGAGTACAAGAGTCGGCAGGTCATGTTACAGTTATATATGACTTTGGTTCGGCCACGTTTGGAAAACTGCATGCAGTTCTGGTCGCCACATTACCAGAAGGATGTGGATGCTTTAGAGAGGGTGCAGAGGAGATTCGCCAGGATGTTGCCTGGTATGGAGGGTGCTAGCTATGAAGAAAGGTTGAGTAGATTAGGATTGTTTTCGTTGGAAAGACGGAGGTTGAGAGAGGACCTGATGGAGGTCTACAAAATTGAGGTATGGACAGGGTGGATAGCAACAAGCTTTTTCCAAGCGTGGGGGTGTCAATTACAAGGGGTAACGATTTCAAGGTGAGGGGGAAAGTTTAAGGGAGATGTGCGTGGAAAGTTTTTTTACGCAGAGGGTGGTGGGTACCTGGAACGCTTTATCAGCGGAGGTGGTACAGGCGGCACGATAGCATCATTTAAGATGCATCTAGACAGATATATGATATAGGGGAGGGAACAGAGGGAAGCAGATCCTTGGAAAATAGGCGACAGCTTTAGATAAAGGATCTGGATCGGCGCAGGCTGGGAGCGCCGAAGGGCCTGTTCCTGTGCTGTAATTTTCTTTGTTCTTTGTTCATTATTGAAAGATAGTTTCTGATTTTTCACTGTTAATCACAGAATAATAATCACAGTAGAGGCCCATTTTGCATATGTTGCTGAAAAATAAGGATACTGCGCAGTCAATAAGCAGAACATTTGGCCCCTTGAGCTTATTCCTCTTCCAATAAGATCATAAAAACATAAGAACTAGGAGCAGGAGTAGGCCATCTGGCCCCTCGAGCCTGCTCCGCCATTCAATGAGATCACGGCTGATCTTTTTTGGACTCTGCTCCACTTTCCGGCCCGAACGCCATAACCCTTAATCCCTTTATTCTTCAAAAAAAATCTATCTTTATCTTGCAAACATTTAATGAAGGAGCCTCAACTGCTTCACTGGGCAGGGAATTCCATAGATTCACTACCCTTTGGATGAAGAAGTTCCTCCTAAGCTCAGTCCTAAATCCATTTCCTCTTATTTTGAGGCTGTGCCCCCTAGTTTTGCTTTCATCTGCCAGTGGAAACGACCTCCCTGCATCTATCCTTTCAATTCCCTTCATGATTTTATATGTCTCTAAAAGATTTCCCCCCCCCCCCCAGCTTTTGACAGTGACCAGTTCTTTAAAATACATGACAAATGGCTGCCATGTTATGTAAAAGCTCCCAATCGAACCTCTGAGCGGGTATTTAACTTTTTCAAGGTACAGAAAGTCTGTGAAATCCCCCTGCCTTGCTTAGGTCATGAAGCTGACTTCCACTCCAACTGAACCCATGGTTGATCTGCCTGTGGCCTCGATTCTGCTTTTACGCTGCTTCCCACCTGCCAGTAACCCTCGATTCCCTTGTCGCTCAAAAGTCTGTCTAACTCAGAATCACAGAATAATAACTGCGGAAGAGGTCCTTCAGCCCATCAAGTCTGCGCCAATGCGTGAAAAACACCTCATCAGCTGACCGAACTCAGCCTTTAATATCTTCCACTGCTCTCTGGGAACCGAAGTCAAAAGACTTGATGACCATGGGCGACCCCTTAGCTGTGTCCTGCCATTGGAAATTTCTACCATCAGAGGAAACAGTCTTTCACCTACCTGGCCAAGCCCCTTCGTAATCTTGTCTTTCAAATAAACATTTGGCCGTACAGGCAGCCTTCCACTTTACGCCGTTTGAGTTGAGATGAACGACATTAGCAAAGTTTATAAGTCGACACTCTATTTTGCCTTTACATCATGGCACGTTAGCACAGTGGTTAGCACTTTTGCTTCACCACTCCAGGGTCCCAGGTTCAATTCCTGGCCTTGGGTGACTGACTGCATCAACATGGGCGACTGCTGGAACATAGAACAGCACAGAACGGACCCTTCAACCCTCGATGTTGTGCCGAGCTTTGTCCGAAACGAAGATCAAGCTCCCCCACTCCCTGTCATTCTGGTGTGCTCCATGTGCCTATCCAATACCTGCTTGAAAGTTCCTAAAGTGTCCGACTCCACTATCACAGCAGGCAGAACATTCCACACCCTAACCACTCTCTGAGTAAAGAACCTTCCTCGGCCATCCCTCCTATATCTCCCACCCCGAACCTTATAGTTATGCCCCCTTGTAACAGCTACATCCACCCGAGGATAGAGTTTCTGAATATCCACTCTATCTATCCCCCTCATCTTCTGAGAAACTTCTATTAAGTCGCCTCTCATCCTCATTCGTTCCAATGAGAAAAGCCCTAGCTCCCTCAACCCTTCCTCATAAGACCTCCCCTCCAATCCAGGCAGCATCCTGGCAAATCCCCTTTGCAACCTTTCCAATGCTTCCACATCCTTCCTATAATGAGGTGAGCAGAATTGCACACAATACTCCAAATGTGGTCTCACCAGGGACCTGGACCTGTACAGTTGCAGCATAACCCCACAGCTCTTAAACTCAAGCCCCCTGTTAATAAACGCTAACATATTATAGGCCTTCACGGATCTATCCACTTGAGTGGCAACCTTCAGAGATTTGTGGACATGAACCCCAAGATTGCTCATCCACATTCCTCAAACCCTGCCGTTGACCCTCTAATCCGCATTTAGATTTGTCCTACCAAAATGAATCACCTCGCACTTATCAGGGTTAAACTCCATCTGCTTTTTTTCGGCCCAGCTCTGCATCCTATCAGTGTCTCTTTGCAGCCTAATGCAGCCCTCCACCTCATCCACTACTCCACCAAGCTTGGTGTTATCTGAAAATTTACTGAGCCATCCTTCAGCCCTCTCCTCCAAGTCATTTATCAAAATCACAAATAGCAGAGGACCCAGCACTGATCCCTGTGGTACACCGCTGGTAACTGGTCTCCAGTCTGAAAATTTTCCATGTTCTGTCTTCTATGTGATAGCCAGTCACTTATCCAATTGGCCAAATTTCTCTCTATCCCACACCTCCTTACTTTAAAACATAGAACAGCACAGAACAGGCCCTTCGGCCCTCGATGTTGTGCCGAGCAATGATCACCCTACTTTAAACCCACGTAACCCGTATACCCGTAACCCAACAATCCCCCCATTAACCTTACACTACGGGCAATTTAGCATGGCCAATCCACCTAACCCGCACATCTTTGGACTGTGGGAGGAAACCGGAGCACCCGGAGGAAACCCACGCACACACTGGGAGGACGTGCAGACTCCACACAGACAGTGACCCAGCCGGGAATCGAACCTGGGACCCTGGAGCTGTGAAGCATTGATGCTAACCACTATGCTACCGTGAGGCCCTTTCTTCATGAGTCGACCATGGGGAACCTTCTCAAACGCCTTACTGAAATCCATGTATACAACATCAACTACTCTACCTTCATGAACACACTTTGTTACCTCCTCAAAGAATTCAATCAAATTTGTGAGGCAAATCAGATTCTTCACGAACCTGTGTTGACTATCCCGGATTAAGCTGCATCTTTCCAAATGGTCATTAATCCCATTTCTCAGGACCCTTTCCATTAACGTAGCGACCACTGAAGTAAGACTATCTGTTTCTAGAACACTTTGTTTCCCCGTTTTCGTTATGTTTTGTTCTGTGTTTTTCTTTGGACCGTTTATTGTATTTATATTTATTCCAGCAATGTTGTACAAGTTGATGCAAAACCAATAAAAACGTATTGCAAATAAATTTGACCGAGCGAGAGTTGGGAACATTTTACACCGCTGGGCGCCCCATGAGTGATTTCTGTCCTTGTGTGTCTGTCAGAAGGCTGCAGGTTTAAAAGTGCTATCGGCACTGGAAATTAAAATGAACAGGCTCCATTGATTGATGTATTGCCAAATGTTTTCCTTTCATGGTTATTTCTTTTTGAATTTTGTAGCCTGGTGAAAGGATTGGTGTTGGATCACGGTGCTCGTCATCCAGATATGAAGAAAAGAGTAGAAGATGCTTACATTCTTACATGCAATGTTTCTTTGGAGTATGAAAAGACGTAAGTGCAGTTCAAGGGAGCTTCTCTGGCTGGGCCATCATTCATTCACCCATGGGGGTGGTGAAGGGAGTGGGGGGGGGGGGGTGGGGGGGGGGGGGGCAGGATGTGGTAATCAGCCCATGTTTGACCTGAAGCCATGGGACTTTGTGGAGTCCCGAGTCGATGTTGAGGACTCCCAAGGGCATCACCCTCCCGACGATATATCACTGCCGCCACTCTGCTGGGTCTGTCCTGCTGGTGAGTCCGGGATGGTGATAGTAACGTTAGGGACTTTGTACGGTATGATTTTGTCAATGTAACTATATCAAGCTGTTGCTTGACTAGTCTGTGAGGCAGCCCCCTCCTATTTTGGGAAAACGCCCAGGTGTTAGTAAAGAGGCCGTTGCAAGGTCAACAGGGATGGGATTGGTGTTGTCATTTCCAGTACCTCGGCCGCTGCCAGGTTTTCCGTCCAGTTTTATTCCTTTCTGTAGGCTTGCTGCAATTTTATACAACTGAGTGGCTTGCGAGAGCATTTCAGAGACTGGGTCTGAGTCACATGTAGGCCAGGCTAGGTAAGGATGGCAGATTTCCTTCCCTAAAGGACATTAGTGAACCAGATAGATTTTTACGACAATCTACAATGGTTTCATGACCATCACAAGTCTTTTAATTCCAAATTTCATCTGCTATGTTGGGATTTGAACCCTGATTTGCAGAATGTTACCCGGGGCCTCAGGATTACTAGTCTCACCTCCTCTCTTTTTAAGCTGAATTTTAAGGCGGAGGAAACTCTTTTTCTAACAGCAAGTTAAAGGAGATTAAATCTCCTTGTATTGATTACTTTTACACTGATACATGAGTCATCTCAGCTCACCGTAGCTCTATTTAAGAAAGGAGCTTGGAAGTGCACTCAGTGAGCTTTGCCCACGAGCAGTGGGAGAAACCACATCTGGAGTGAGACACAGGCAGAGTGAGTGTGGGTATCGGGAATTTGGAACAGAGTGGGAATTCTGTGCAGAGTGGAAAGAGATGTTGCTTTTTCTCTTTGCTTTCTAACTTCAATCTTCAGAGAGTGGTTGTGCCCTGCTGCAGCAGTAGAGCCTCCAAGGGATACAGCTGATTGGTAATTAGTGGGTAAGGTCAGGTACGTATTTATGACTTTCATCCCATATAGTTTGAAAGGTCTTTATGTGGTTTATTTAGGGCTACAAGGTAACGAGGTCAAGGAAAGAAAGGCCCTAGAGAATTGGGTATAATCTGATATCCAGCATCTTCCAAAGGTTAAGTCATGGCATGAGAGCTCGAAGCCTTGGTTTTCTCCTCGTGCTCCCATGTGGGTAGCAAGGAACACTTCCAGTGCCGGGGCCCAACGTATGTGCAGGAAGGGTCTTCAGCTGCTGCTTTTGTAAGCCCAGGTTTCCGAGCTGGAGTTGTAACCGGGGACACTGGTGCATTTGTGAGGCAGGGAGTATCATGGATCGCATATATAGAGCTCAGACTCCAAAGGCAAGAAGGGAATGGATGGCCACCAGCCAGAGCAAAAGGCTAGGCAGGCATCGCAGGAACCTCGTGAGGCCATACCCCTGCAGATCAACCACTGTTGAGGGGAATTACCTCTCCAGGAAAAGCAGCAGCAACCAAACACGTTGCATCACGGTTGGTTCTGCTGCAGAGGGGAGGAGTAACAAATGAGGGAATGCAATAGTTCAAGGGGATTTGATTGTGAATGGAATAGATAGATGTTTCTGTGGCCGCAAAAGACACTCCCAAGATGGCTGTTGCTTCCCTAGTGTTAGCGTCAAGGGTGGCACGGTGGCACAGTGGTTAGCTCTGTTGCTTCACAGCTCCAGGGTCCCAGGTTTGATTGCCGGCTTGGGTCACTACACTTTTTCCCATTGGCTGTGTGTATTTCCTCCGGGTGCTCCGGTTTCCTCCCACAGTCCAAAGATGTGCAGGTCAGGTGTATTGATCATGCTAAATTGCCCATCAGGTCCAAAAAGGTTAGGTGGGGATAGGGTGGAGGTGTGGGCTTGGGTGGGGTGCTCTTTCCAAGGGCCGGTGCAGACCAGATGGGCCGGATGGCCTCCTGCACTGTAAATTCGATGATATCTATGATGCCTCAGAGCAGTTACTGGACATCCTGGAGGTGGAGGGTGAACACCCGGTGGCCGTGGTACACGTTGGTCCATAAGACCATAAGACATAGGAGTGGAAGTAAGGCCATTCGGCCCATCGAGTCCGCTCCGCCATTCAATCATGGCTGATGGGCATTTCAACTTACCAGCATTCTCCCCGTAGCCCTTAATTCCTCGCGACATCAAGAATTTATCTATCTCTGCCTTGAAGCCATTTAGCGTTCCGGCCTCCACTGCAGTCCGCGGCAATGAATTCCACAGGCCCACCACTCTCTGGCTGAAGAAATGTCTCCGCATTTCTGTTCTGAATTTACCCCCTCTAATTCTAAGGCTGTGCCCACGGGTCCTCGTCTCCTCGCCTAACGGAAACAGTTTCTTTGCGTCCACCCTTTCTAAGCCATGTATTATCTTGTAAGTTTCTATTAGATCTCCCCTTAACCTTCTAAACTCCAATGAATACAATCCCAGGATCCTCAGCCGTTCATCATATGTTAGACCCGCCATTCCAGGGATCATCCGTGTGAATCTCCGCTGGACACGCTCCAGTGCCAGTATGTCCTTCCTGAGATGGAGGGCCCAAAACTGGACACAGTACTCCAAATGGGGCCTAACCAGAGCCTTATAAAGGCTCAGTAGCACATCGCTGCTTTTATATTCCAACCCTCTTGAGATAAATGACAACATTGCATTCGCTTTTCAGACATAGGAGAGAGGTCATTAAAGCAGAATATAGGGAGTTGGGAAGAAATTTGAGAAGTTGAACCTCCAAGGTACTGATCTCGGTGCCACGTGCTGAAGCGATATTGAGAGGGGGGTGGTTTCAGCTTTCTGTGGCATTGAGACCGGCTCTGGGGGAGGTGGGACCTGTACAAACGGGACGGGTTGTACCTGGGCAGGGCTGGGACTGAGGTATATGCTCGAGTGGCTGGGGGTGGGAACCTATACAAAGAGCCATAAGGGGGAATCGGGGAGTGGGGGGGGGGGGGGCGCGGTTGGGGAGACAGAAAGAAAATAAGAAAAGTAATGGGTAGAGAAACCACGGGCCACATTCAAACAGGGCGACAGTGAAAAATAGAGGGAATGGGACAAGTAATGTTAAAGAGACGATGTCTGAGCGAGCGGTGCATTCAAGGAGGTTTCCAGCATCGCAGTAAAGCTGTTGAATTGATTGCACAAATAGATGTAATCGGACACTATATAGTCAGGATTACGGAGACATGTCTGCAGGGTGACCAGGGGTGGGAGTTGAACACTCTGGGCTTTTCAGGAAGGACAGACAAAAAGGAAAAAGTTGCATTGTTGGTGAAAGAGGAAATAACCGTGAGGAGAAACCGCGGTTCGCGATGTACCGCGGGGGGGCTTATGGACCCCAACTGTCAGTTGTGTCAATTTCAGCGGCCGGCTGATTGCTTCAGTGAGAGAGCAGCTTCCCTCTCTGGATCAAAGTGAGCCGGCCGCTGAAATTGACACTGCCGGCTGCTCTCTCCCTCCAATCAGAAACATTAAAACTTAAAAGTTGGATTGGAGGGAGAGAGCAGCCGGCAGTGTCAATTTCAGCGGCCGGCTCACTTTGATCCGGAGAGGGAAGCTGCTCTCTCACTGAAACAATCAGCCGGCCGCTGAAATTGACACTGCCGAGGGGGGGGAGAAGTGGGGGGGGAGAAGAGGGGGGGCGGGTGTTGGGGGGGGGGGAGAAGAGGGGGGGGCGGGTGTTGGGGGGGGGGGAGAGAAGACGGGGGGCGGGTGTTGGGGGGGGGGAGAAGACGGGGGCGGGTGTTGGGGGGGGGAGAAGAGGGGGGCGGGTGTTGGGGGGGGGAGAAGAGGGGGGGCGGGTGTTGGGGAGAAGAGGGGGGGCGGGTGTTGGGGGGGGAGAAGAGGGGGGGCGGGTGTTGGGGGGGGGAGAAGAGGGGGGGGCGGGTGTTGGGGGGGGGAGAAGAGGGGGGGGCAGGTGTTGGGGGGGGAGAAGAGGGGGGGCGGGTGTTGGGGGGGGGAGAAGAGGGGGGGGCGGGTGTTGGGGGGGGAGAAGAGGGGGGGCGGGTGTTGGGGGGGGGGGGAGAAGAGGGGGGTCGGGTGTTGGGGGGGAGAAGAGGGGGGGGCGGGTGTTGGGGGGGGGAGAAGAGGGGGGGGCGGGTGTTGGGGGGGGAGAAGAGGGGGGGCGGGTGTTGGGGGGGGAGAAGAGGGGGGGCGGGTGTTGGGGGGGGGAGAAGAGGGGGGGTGGGTGTAGGGGGGGGAGAAGAGGGGGGGCGTGTGTTGGGGGGGGAGAAGAGGGGGGGGAGAAGAGGGGGGGCGGGTGTTGGGGGGGGAGAAGAGGGGGGGGCGGGTGTTGGGGGGGGGAGAAGGGGGGGGGAGAAGAGGGGGGGGGCGGGTGTTGGGGGGGGAGAAGAGGGGGGGCGGGTGTTGGGCGGGGGGAGAAGAGGGGGGCGGGTGTTGGGGGGGGGGGAGAAGAGGGGGGGCGGGTGTTGGGGGGGGGGAGAGAAGAGGGGGGCGGGTGTTGGGGGGGGGAGAAGGGGGGGGGCGGGTGTTGGGGGGGAGAAGAGGGGGGGCGGGTGTTGGGGGGGGAGAAGAGGGGGGGCGGGTGTTGGGGGGGAGGGAGAAGAGGGGGGGCGGGGTTGGGGGGGAGGGAGAAGAGGGGGGGCGGGTGTTGGGGGGGGGAGAAGAGGGGGGACGGGTGTTTGGGGGGGGAGAAGTGGGGGGGCGGGTGTTGGGGGGAGAAGAGGGGGGCGGGTGTTGGGGGGGGGAGAAGAGGGGGGCGGGTGTTGGGGGGGGGGGGTGTTGGGGGGAGCGGGTGTGGGGGGGAGAAGAGGGGGGGGCGGGTGTTGGGGGGGGGGAGAGGAGGGGGGCGGGTGTTGGGGGGGAGCGGGTGTGGGGGAGACCCCCCTGTGGGTGTGGGGGAGACCCCCCCCTGTGGGTGTGGGGGAGACCCCCCCCCTGTGGGTGTGGGGGAGACCCCCCCCCTGTGGGTGTGGGGGAGACCCCCCCCCTGTGGGTGTGGGGGAGACCCCCCCCCCTGTGGGTGTGGGGGAGACCCCCCCCCCTGTGGGTGTGGGGGGGGCCCCCCCCCCCTGTGGGTGTGGGGGGGACCCCCCCCCCCTGTGGGTGTGGGGGAGACCCCCCCCCCTGTGGGTGTGGGGGGGACCCCCCCCCCCCTGTGGGGGGGGGGGAGACCCCCCCCCCCTGTGGGTGTGGGGGAGACCCCCCCCCCCTGTGGGTGTGGGGGAGACCCCCCCCCCCTGTGGGTGTGGGGGAGACCCCCCCCCCCCTGTGGGTGTGGGGGAGACCCCCCCCCCCTGTGGGTGTGGGGGAGACCCCCCCCCCCTGTGGGTGTGGGGGAGGACCCCCCCCCCTGTGGGTGTGGGGGAGGACCCCCCCCCTGTGGGTGTGGGGGAGACCCCCCCCCTGTGGGTGTGGGGGAGACCCCCCCCCCTGTGGGTGTGGGGGAGACCCCCCCCCTGTGGGTGTGGGGGAGACCCCCCCCCTGTGGGTGTGGGGGAGACCCCCCCCCTGTGGGTGTGGGGGAGACCCCCCCCCCTGTGGGTGTGGGGGAGACCCCCCCCCCTGTGGGTGTGGGGGAGACCCCCCCCCCCCTGTGGGTGTGGGGGAGACCCCCCCCCCTGTGGGTGTGGGGGAGACCCCCCCCCCGTGGGTGTGGGGGAGACCCCCCCCCCCGTGGGTGTGGGGGAGACCCCCCCCCCCGTGGGTGTGGGGGAGAGAGGGTGGACCTGCGGGTGTTGGGGGACGGGGGAGGAGAGGGGGGGAGGGGGTGAGCCCGAGGGTGTGGGGAGGGGGTGAGCCGGAGGGTGTGGGGGGACAGGGGGCGAGCTGGGCGCTGTGGGGGAGAGCAGGAGGGTGTGGGGGAGAGGGGGCGAGCTGGACGCTGTGGGGGAGAGCAGGAGGGTGTGGGGGAGAGGGAGCGAGCCGGAGGGTGTGGGGCGAGAGGGGGCGAGCCGGAGGGTGTTGAGGGGGAGAGGAGCGAGTTGGAGGGTGTGGGGTGAGAGGGGTCTAGTTGGAGGATGTGGGGGGAGAGGGGGCAAGCCGGAGGAAAAAAAAAAGAAATTGACACTGCCGGCTGCTCTCCCCCTCCAATCAGAAACATTAAAACTTAAAAGTTGGATTGGAGGGAGAGAGCAGCCGGCAGTGTCAATTTCAGTGAGAGCAGCTTCCTTCTCCGGATCAAAGTGAGCCGGCCGCTGAAATTTTAATTGGATCCACGATGGGGGTTTTAAATTTATTTTAAAATCTATGCTAGCGCTTCCCATTGTGAGTCTACGGGGGTCTGACCTCTCCTCCCGCCCCCCCCGTAGACTCACAATGGGAAGCGCTAGCATAGATTTTTAAATAAATTTAAAACCCCCATCATGGATATCTGCGGCTCGGATACAACGCGGGACCCCAACACCAGCGTTATAAAGGGGGACTACTGTACAGGAGTGGCTCCGACAATGTGGAATCTATGAGTAGAACGAAGATACAAAATCATTAGTGTGGTTGCATATAGACCCCCAAACTGTAGTGGTGATGTTGGGGATGGCATTGAACATGCAATTAGGGCAGCACGGTGGTGCAGTGGGTTAGCTCTGATGCCTCACGGCGCCAAGGTCCCAGGTTCGATCCCGGCTCTGGGTCACTGTCCGTGTGGAGTTTGCACATTCTCTTCGTGTTTGCGTGGGTTTCACCCCCACAACCCAAAAATGTGCAGGGTAGGTGGATTGGCCACGCTAAATTGCCCCTTAATTGGATAAAAATTAATTGGGTATTCTAAATTTAATTTTTTAAAAATAAATAAATAAAAAAAGAACATGAAATTAGAGCCTTAGTGTCCAGATATGTGCAGGTTAGGTTCTGGGTAGGACAGAGTGGACATGGGTGACGTGCTCATTCGAGGGGTTGGTGCAGACTCAATGGGTTGAATGCCCTCCTGCACTATCGGACTTCTATGATTCTATGAAATCATACAATACCATAGAGGAGGATTTCCTGGAATGTGCACGCGATGGTTTTCTGGACTAATATGTTGTGGAACCAACTGGAGAACAGGCCATCCCAAACTGGGTGCTGAGTAAAGGGAAAGGAATCATTTGCAATCTAGTTGGGATAAATGACCATAATAATATGATGGAATTTTTCATCAAGTTGGAGAGTGACGTAGTTGATTTTGAGACTAGGATGCTGAATCTTAAACTACGGTGATATGAGACCCGAGTTGGCTCCCTGGAGCGTAGAGGCTTAGCGATGATCTTATAGAGGTCTATAAAATAATGAGGTGCGTAGATAGTCGACATCTTTTCCCAAAGGTAGAGGAGTCTAGAACTAGAGGACATAGATTTAAGGTGAGAGGGGAAGAGAGACAAAAGACCAGAGGGGAAATTTCTTCACACAGGGTGGTGGGTATCCGGAACGGGCTGCCAGAGGCAGTGGTAGAGATGGGTACAATTTTGTCTTTTAAAAAGCAGTTAGACAATTACATGGGAAGAGTGGGTAGAGAGGGATATGGGCCAAATACAGGCAAATTGGACTAACTTTGTGATAGAAACTGGGCGGCATGGACAAGCTGAGCTGAAGGGCCTGTTTCCATGCTGTAAACATCTCTGACTTTATGATGGATGGGGAAACGTTACTTAAAGGGATGACGGTGGATAGGCAATGGCAAACATTCAAGGAGCGCATGGGAAACTGCAACAATTGTTTATTCTGTCTGGCAAAAAAGTAAAACTGGAAAGGTGGCAAACCATGGCTTACAAGGGAAATTAGTATTAGATCCAAGGCTACAAATTGGCCAAGGAAACAACAGACGTGAGGATTGGGGGCTGTTTAGAATTCAGCAAAGGAGGACCAAGGGATTGATTTAATAAGGAGAAAATAGAGTATGAGAGTAAGCTTGCAGGGAACGTAGGAACTGGCTAAAAGTTTCTGTAGGTGCGTGAAGAGAAAAAGATTGGTGAAGATAGTTGTACGTCCTTTACAGTCAGAAACAGGGGAATTTATAATAGGGAAGAAAGAAATGGCTGAGCAACTAAATACAATCTTTGGTTCTGTCTTCACAAATGAGGATACAAATAAGATAGCAGAAATATTGCAGAACGTAGGGAGAAACT
The DNA here is from genome assembly GCF_902713615.1 of Scyliorhinus canicula. Taxonomy (NCBI): domain Eukaryota; kingdom Metazoa; phylum Chordata; class Chondrichthyes; order Carcharhiniformes; family Scyliorhinidae; genus Scyliorhinus; species Scyliorhinus canicula. The sequence continues at coordinate 26,874,824 of NC_052169.1, forward strand.
GAAGGTGATCAATATCAGTAGATAAATAGTGTTGGGGAAATTGATGGGATTGAAGGCCAATAAATCCCCAGGGCCTGATAACCTACTTAGATCATAGAATTTACAGTGCAGAAGGAGGCCATTCGGCCCATCGAGTCTGCACCGGCTCTTGGAAAGAGCATCCTACCCAAGGTCAACACCTCCACCCTACCCCCATAACCCAGTAACCCCACCCAGCACTAAAGGCAATTTTGGACGCTAAGGGCAATTTAGCATGGCCAATCCACCTAACCTGCACATCTTTGGACTGTGGGAGGAAACCGGAGCACCCGGAGGAAACCCATGCACACACAGGGAGGATGTGCAGACTCCGCACAGAGTGACCCAAGCCGGAATCGAACCTGGGACCCTGGAGCTGTGAAGCAGTTGTGCTATCCACAATGCTACCGTGCTGCCCACTAAATTGCTTGCTGTCACAAGTAGGCTTCAATGAAGTTACTGTGAAAAGCCCCTAGTTGCCACATTCCACCACCTGTTTGGGGAGGCTGGTACGGGAAGTGAACCGTGCTGCTGGCCTGCCTCGGTCTGCTTTAAAAGCCAGCGCTTTAGCCCAGTGTGCTAAACCAGTCCCAGGGTACTTGAGAAAGTAGCCTTAGAAATAGTGGATGCTTTGGTGGCAATCTTCAAGATTCTATCGACCCTGGAACAGTTGCTACAGATTCGAGGGTAGCTAATGTAATTTCAAAAGGGAGGTAGAAAGAAAAGAGGGAATTATAGACCAGTAAGCCTGATGTTGGTAGTGGGGAAAATTCTTGAATCCATTAATAAAGATTTCATAGATCATTTAGAAAAGAGTGGCAGGATCAGACAGTCAGCACGGATTTATGCAGGGGAAATCCTGCTTGACAAATTACTGGAATTCTTCAAGGATAGTTGACTAAAGGGAGTCAGTGGATGTGGTTTGTTCGGACTTTCAGAAGGCTTTCAGCGTGCAAGGTGAAAGCACATGGGTTTAGGGGTAGTGTATTGAAATGGATAGAAAATTGGTTGGCAGACAGGAAACGAGTAGGATTAATGGAGTTTTTTTTCCAAATGGCAGGCAGTGACTAGTCGGTGAATAGTGGGATTGGTGCTGGTACCCCAGCTATTCCCAATATCAATGATTTAGGATGGTAGATGGTTAGCACTGCTTCCTCACAGCACCAGGGATCCGGGATCGATTCCAGCCTTGGGTGACTGGTGTGGAGTTCGCACTTCCTCCAGGTTTTCCGGTTTCCTCCCACAGTCTAAAGATGTGCAGGTTAGGTGGATTGGCCATGCTAAATTGCCCCTTTGTGTCCAGAGGTGCAGGTTAGAGAAGGGGAGTGGGCATACGTAGGGTGCTCTTTCTGATTCTGAGGGAACGAAAGGTAATATCTCCAAAGGGTGTGAACTGAGGGAGCGCAGAGATCCTTTGGTGTGATTTGGAAAAGTTAAGTGAATGGGAAAATGAATGGCAGATACAGTATAATTTGGATGAATGCGAGTTAGCTATATTGGTAACATGAACACAAAGGCAGATTATCTGAATAGCTATACATTGAGAGGGGAATATGCATCGAGACCTGGGTGTCCTCGTACACCACTCATTAAAGTTGAGCATTCAGGTACAGCAGGTGGTAAAGAAGGCAAATGGTATTTGAGTAGGATTCGAGTACAGGAGCAGGGATGTCTTGCTGCAATTATACAGGGCCTTGATGAGACCACACCTGGAATATTGTGTGCAGTTTTGGTCTCCTTATGTTCTTGCTCTCGAGGGAGTGCAGAGAAGGTTTATCGGACTGATTCTTGGGACGGCAGGATTGACGTACGAGGAGAGACTGAGTCGATCAGGATTGTATTTGCTGGAGTTAAGGAGAATGAAGGGGGATCGCACAGAAACGTATCGAATTCTAACAGGACTAGACAGGGTAGATGCAGGAAGAATGTTCCCAATGATGGGTGTGTCCAGAACCAGGGTGTCCAGTCTGAGGACATGGGATAGACTATTTAGGACAGAGGAGAAGAAATGTCTTCACCCAGAGAGTGGTGAGCCTGTGAGACTTGTTACCTCCGAGTAGTTGAGACCAAAATATTGTATTTTTTAAGAAGTAGTTAAATACAGCACTTGGGGAGGGGATCAAAGGATCTGGGCGGAAGGTGGGATCAGGCTGTGGAGTTGGACAGTATTAATGAATGGCGGATCAGGCTCGAAGGGCTTAATGACCTCCTATTTGCTTTGTTTCTGTGTCATTGAAACATTGTATGCAAGTTCTCCCTGTTACTGTCCTCCCTTTTAAAATTATACTATTTATTTTACAGTGGTAGAGTTTTTACAGCACAGCTCTTCGGCCCATCATGTCTGTGCTGGCTATCAAACGCCTATCTATTCTAATCCCTTTTTCCACCACTTTGTTTGTAGCCTAGTCAGATGTAGAGTAAAGCTCCCTGAATCTATACTGATTACAGCTTGTATTTATATAATTTATATGGCCCCTTCCGTTTGTAAACACTGAAGAAAAGTACTCGTTCAAGACCTCTGCTATCTCTTCAGACTCGATACACAATCTCCCGCTACTGTCCTTGATCGGACCTACCCTCGCTCTAGTCATTCTCATATTTCCCACATGTGTAAAAGGCCTTGGTGTTCCTTGATCCTATCCGCCAAAGATTTTTCATGCCCTCTCTTAGCTCTCCTAATCCTTTTCTTCAGTTCCTTCCTGGCTATCTTGTATCCTTTCAGTGCCCTGTCTGAACCTTGTTTCCTCAGCCGTACATACTTCTTCCTCTTAACAAGACATTCAACCTCTCTTGTCAACCATGGTTCCCTCACTTGACCATCTCTTCCCTGCCTGACAGGGACATGCATATAAAGACACACAGTACCTGTTCCTTGAACAAGATCCACATTTCACTAGTGTCCTTCCCTGGCAGCCTATTTTCCCAACTTATGCACTTCAATTCCTGTCTGACAGCTTTGTATTTACCCTTCCCCCAATTGTAAACCTTACCCGGTTGCACGCACCTATCCCTCTCCATTACAATTTGAAATTTGTTCCTCTTGGTTTTTAGTGCAGCGTCTCTTTTTGCATATCTTACTATTTTGGAGGTTGCTATTGCCATATCAAAGCTAAGTCCTTCATATCCTTCCTTTCCTCGGTGCATATTGGCAAGTCAGCAAGTGTTACTGTGCATGACTGAATTCTGCATTGGCTCTTCTGTAGCTAAGGCAGCCAGACATCATGCTAGAACATCTTCACTTGATGAAATTGGTGCTCTGTCCTGTCGCAGCAACATTCAAAAAGTGAATACAAGTTTTTATACATATGGGCATTGCAAATCTGTAACAAATTCAACTATTTTCTCCAAATACAAATTGCAGTGGTCACCCTCATGTGACAACTGACTACGTTTGTCAAGTAGGCTTAGGGGTGATCTCCGAGAGGTCTATAAAATAATGACAGGCATAGATGAGGGAAATAGTCAACATCTTTTCCCAAAGGTAGAGGGGTCCAGAACTAGAGGACATTGGTTTAAGGTGAGAGGGAAGAGATACAAAAGGGTCCAGAGGGGCAATTTTTCAGACAGGTTGGGGAGTGTCTGGAACGAGGTGCTAGAGGCAGTAGTGGAGGTGGGTACAATTTTGTGTTTCAAAAAGCATTTAGACAGTAATATGGGAAAGCAGGGTACAGAGGGGTATGGGCCAAATGCGGGCAATTGGGACAAGCTCAGTGGTTAAAAACTGGGCGGCATGGACAAGCTGGGCCGAAGGGCCTGTTTTCATGCTGGAAACCTCTCTGACCCGATGACAGATGAATTATATCCCTCTTGGAGCTTGCACAGCACCACCGCAGGTGGAAAGAACAATATGACATCTTCAACATGCTTCTGTAATGAATATGGATCTTGGAATTATTCTGGATTTATATTAAAATGTGACATACGCCAGGGACCGGGGTTGAATTCTGGCCTCTGATAACCGTCTATGTAGAACATAGAACTGTACAGCACAGTACAGGCCCTTCGGCCCACGATGTTGTGCCGAACCAGTCTGCAACTAAGATCAAATCAACCTACTCCCAATCATTCTAGTGCACTTCATATGCCTATGCAATAACCACTTGAAAGTTCCTGAAGTGTCCGACTCCACTACCATAGCTGGGAGTGCGTTCCACGCCCCAACCACTTGAGTAAAGAACCTACCTCTGACATCCCCTACAATATCTTCCACAATGAACATTATATTAATGCCCCCTTGTAACAGCTATAGCCACCTGAGGAAAAAGTCGCTGAACGTCCACTCTATCTAACCCTCGCATCATCTTATACACCTCAATTAAGTCCCATCCTCCTTGGCTCCAATGAGAAAAGCTCCCTCAACCTTTCCTCATAAGACCCAACCACCAATTGGACAGGTTGGGGACTGTCGGAGGCGGTAGTGGAGGTGGGTACAATTTTGTCTTTCAAAAAGCATTTAGACAGTAATATGGGAAAGCAGGGTACAGAGGGGTATGGGCCAAATGCGGGCAATTGGGACACGCTCCGTGGTAAAAACTGGGCGGCATGGACAAGCTGGGCCAAAGGGCCTGTTTTCATGCTGGAAACCTCAATGACAGAGTGCTTGACAAGAGCATTATAAAACAATATGACACCAACCTGCATAAGAGATTGGATCCGATGACCAGAAGCTTGGTCACATAGGTTGGTTTTAATAAGTGTATTAAAGGTGGGAAGACAGATGAAGTGGTTTCGGAGCGGTATACCTGAGATGAGGGCCCAGCTAACGGGGGCGCTCAAGATGTGAAATTTAGATGAGCTCAGATACCCTGAAAGGTTGTGGGGTGGAGGAGATTAAAGAAATGGTGCAACCAAAAACAAGGATGAGAAATTTAAAATCAAGATTTTAATGACGCTATGTGAATCAACGAGCTTGGGGATGATAGGTGATTGGGACATGCTGCGAGTTAAGATGCAAGGAGCAGAGTTTGGGACGATTTAAGTTTCGATAAGCTAGAAGGTGGGACACCAGCCAAGATTGGATTGGATTTGTTTATTGTCACGTGTACCGAGGTACAGTGAAAAGTATTTTTCTGCAAGCAGCTCAACAGATCATTCAATACATGGAAGAAAAGGGAATTAAACAAAATTCAAGAAAATACAAGAGAATACATAGGGCAACACAAGATATACAATGTAACTACAGAAGCATTGGCATCGGTTGAAGCATAAAGGGGTCAGTCAATAAGAGGGTCATTTAGGAGTCTGGTGACAGTGGGGAAGAAGCTGTTTTTGAGTCTGTTCGTGCGTGTTCTCAGACTTCTGAATCTCCTGCCCGATGGAAGAAGTTGGAAAAGTGAGTAAGCCGGGTGGGAGGGATCCTTGATTATGCTGCCCGCTTTCCCCCGGCAGCGGGAGGTGTAGATGGAGTCCATGGATGGGATTCAGTTGGAGTAGTCGAGTCTAGAGGTAACACAGGCATGGACGAAGTATTAATTGACTCAGGAGGAGACTCGATGTCTAATCATAAGGCAGTCCCGCCAAGTCTGGTGAACCTTTGTTGCACTCCCTCCAAGGCAATAATATCCTTTCTGAAGTATTGGGGCCAAAACTGCGCACAGTACTCCAGGTGAAGCCTAACCAAGCTCCTATTAAATTCAAACAAGACTCCTGTGCTCAATCCTCTTGCAATAAAGGCTAACGTTCGATCAGTCGCTGCACTTGCATGTTAGCCATCAGTGGCTTATGGACAAGGACACCCAGGTCCTGAGTACATCTACACTTTCTAATTTCTTACCATTTAAAAAATAATTTGCACATCTGCTCCTGCTACAAAAATACCTCTTATTTTCAGCAATGGATATGAGCTGAGATGGACAAAATCGAGTGATGTTAGAGGTGGAAATAGGTGGTCTTAGCTCGAAAATGTTTAAAATCTGCAGAGATTGTGGACGGGATTCTCGGTTCCTGCAACTGGCTGATGGGGTTTCCTTTTGGGAAACACGTGGCTGCGCTGCCGGCGGGTCCTACCGATAAGAGAATTCCGCTGTGTCACTTCCTATAATTCTCTTTAACGATGTTCAAAATAATACTTGATTTAGATTGGTAAATTCAAACCTGATGCTATGCTGAATATTTCTGGCTATTCACCCATTTTACTGGCTTGAATAAGACTTGGTACAGCTTTAACACTGGTATCTTGGGGCAGCACGGTGGCCTAGTGGTTAGCACAACCGCCTCACGGCGCTGAGGTCCCAGGTTCGATCCTGGCTCTGGGTCACTGTCCGTGTGGAGTTTGCACATTCTCCCCGTGTCTGCGTGGGTTTCACCCCCACAACCCAAAAATGTGCTGAGTAGGTGGATTGGCCACGCTAAATTGCCCCTTAATTGGAAAAAATAATTGGGTAATCTAAATTTAAAATAAATTTTTTTAAAAACACTGGTATCTTGCCTGTAAATATCTGGCAGTAACAAGTCCTTTTTGTTTGTCTCCAGAGAAGTAAACTCGGGATTCTTCTACAAAAGTGCTGATGAAAGGGAGAAGTTTGTCCAAGCTGAGAGGAAGTTCATTGAAGACAGAGTTAACAAAATTATCGCACTGAAGAGAAAAGTTTGTGGTGATACTAATAAAGGATTTGTAGTTATTAACCAAAAGGTGAATGTTTTGCCGGCGTCATGTTACCCTGCTTTTTTCTTCTCCATAATCTTTCTCTGTCTCTCTCTCTCTCTCTCTCTCTCTGTTTCTCTCTCATAAAGGTGTTGACTTCTTGCTGTCGCCCTAGTCATCATTTTCTCATCACCTTGTCCGAAGTAGCCATGAATGAGAGGATCACCAAACTGTTTAACTTGATTTCCGCTGACAGGGAAGCACTTTTTAGCAGGGATCACTGGATTGTGATTGTCGAATACATTCTGGTTGGGGCTGGTTTAGCTCACTGGGCTAAATCGCTGGCTTTTAAAGCAGACCAAGTAGGCCAGCAGCACGTTCGATTCCCCTACCAGCCTCCCCGGACAGGCGCCGGAATGTGGCGACTAGGGGCTTTTCACAGTAACTTCATTGAAGCCTACTCGTGACAATAAGCGATTTTCATTTCATTTTTCATTCGGGTTCGATTCCTGACTTGGGTCACTGTCTGTGCGGAGTCTGCACGTTCTCCTAGTGTCTGCTTGGTATTCGTCCTGGTGCTCCGGTTTCCTCCCACTAGTCTGAAAAGACGTGCTTGTTGGGTAATTTGGACATTCTGAATTGTCCCTGTGTACCTAAACAGGCGCCGGAATGTGGCGACTAGGGGATTTTCACAGTAACTTCATTGAAGTGTTAATGTAAGCCTACTTGTGACAATAAAGATTTTTTTTTAAATCCCGCACAACTGCTTGGAACCAATTGGACTTCCTGTACCTTGGCTGCTATTTCCCAATAACTTGTCTTTAAACATATTTATAACCAAATTTCAAAAGTGATTTCACCCATTCTTTTCTCTAAACTTGGGTTTCAGACGAGGGATTTCCGTTTTGCTGCCAGTCTTCCTGTTTCCAGTTGAATGTAGCAGGGCATTTGTTTTAATTCAACTGTTGTCTCTATTTGAATATTTCTATTCCCGCCAGTTTATAATTTCAATTTATTCCCTCCAGCCTGTTCATCCTAGATCATTTTTGTGCTTGTAACTGGATTTTCCTAATCGTTAAATTTAACATTAATTTTTTATTTTGGCAGGGTGTTGATCCATTATCATTGGATGCATTTGCAAAAGAAGGCATTGTGGCGCTGAGAAGAGCAAAGCGGAGAAACATGGAGAGGTTGGTTAAATACATGTAATGCTCTGCAAGACTAGTGGCTTACCTCCTGTGGCAGCCATCCAGCTTGGAACAAATTCAACCGTCTAGTAGACCCATTGATCCCTTTAAAAGAAAAAGAGCCAAATAAGTCCACAGTACTCTGTGTCATTGATCACCCAGCTATACTGGATCACTAAGTATTTCATTGTTCCTACTTACCCCTCTCTTCAATAACATTACACTCTTGAACACTGTTGGAAACTGCAGTAGTCGAAAAGTCACATGGGCTGAAATTATTTCCATTGGCTCTAATGTGGTTCAGTGCTGTAAAGAGTGGGATGGTTGCAGTTGGTGAGGTGGTGGGAATTTATCAATGGTGGCGAGCATGATTTGTGCAGTTGAACATTAAATCGAGATCATTCTCTCCTTTATAGCTTTCCTGGAAATATTCAGGATTGTTTCTGCAACAAAATTTACAAATTTGTCTCTTTGATCTCTGATCCAAACTCTAAATACTTCGCCTTCCCAGAATATACCCAAGTGCTATTGACTGAGATGTGGAAAATATTGCAAAAACATGGCGACGATAAGATGTAGGAGGAAATGTCGGCGATTTTCCCATTGACTCTGCTCCGCCGTTCAATGAGATCATGTCTGTTCTGTTGTGATAATCCTTAACTCCACTTTACCTGCCTTATCCTCATACCCCTTGATTCCAGTACGCCTTGAAGATACTTAACGGCCCAATTTCTACAGCTCTTAGATAACGAATTCCACAGATTCATGACCTTCAGAGAAGAAACTGCCCCTCCTCTGTCTCGAATGGATGACCTCTAAGTCTGAGATTTATGCCCTCTGGTCCCAGGCCCTTCCACAAGAGGAAACGACCTGTCAGCAACTCTGTCAAACTCCAAGAATCCGCTATGTCTCATTGTGATTGTTCTGAGCCCCAGTGAGTGCAGGCCCAATCTACTCACCTATGGACTGCGACAATGGGACCCTCAATAATACAGAAACATAAAACTTAAGGCCATTTGTGCTTGTAACTGGATTTTCCTAATCGTTAAATTTAACATTAATTTTTTATTTTGGCAGGGTGTTGATCCATTATCATTGGATGCATTTGCTGTATTCTGTTCTATATCAAAGAAATGTGTATTGTGTCACAGTGCAGCAAAATGCCTCAGGCACTTAACCAGTGGTCAGTAAAAATGTTAAGGGCAGCACGGTAGCATGGTGGTTAGCATAAATGCTTCACAGCTCCAGGGTCCCAGGTTCGATTCCCGGCTGGGTCACTGTCTGTGCGGAGTCTGCACATCCTCCCCGTGTGCGCGTGGGTTTCCTCCGGGTGCTCCGGTTTCCTCCCACAGTCCAAAGATGTGCGGGTTAGGTGGATTGGCCATGATAAATTGCCCGTAGTGTCCTAAAAAAAAGTAAGGTTAAGGGGTGGGGGGTTGTTGGGTTATGGGTATAGGGTGGATACGTGGGTTTGAGTAGGGGGATCATGGCTCGGCACAACATCGAGGGCCGAAGGGCCTGTTCTATGCTGTACTGTTCTATGTTCTATGTTCACATAAAAAATGAAAATCACTTATTGTCACAAGTAGGCTTCAATGATGTTACTGTGAAAAGCCCCTAGTCACCACATTCCAGCGCCTGTTCGGGGAGGCTAGTACGGGAATTGAACCATGCTGCCGGCCTGCCTGGGTCTGCTTTCAAAGCCAGCGATTTAGCCCTGTGCTAAACCAGCCCCAGACATAAAGCATTCAAGACGGATAACCAAAAGGTGGGTCAGAGATCATGTTTTATAGAACATCTTAAAATAGGAGAGAGAGGTTGGGTAAAGAAAGTCTTGCCTTTATACACCACCATTCAAGACATTCTAAAGTGCAAAACGTGATTCCATTCTTGTTTTTGTATCCTCGCCAGAGATTTCCTTCCAGTGGTTTCTTTTCCTGCTCTCACGCGGTTGCCTGTGATGGCCCCCAAGCATTTCTTCCGCTTCACTCCTCATTCTCATCCAAATGCTGCTCTTTGGTGACACTGGAATAAAATACATAGAATCCCCGCAGTGCAGAAGGAGGCCATCCGGCCCATCGAATCTGAAGGCACATATGTTAATTTTCACACGCACAGATAACTCCCAACTCTGCTTTTCATCACCTCTTGACACCTATACTGTTGTGAAATGAGTAGCCTGTTTATCAAACATCCAGTACTGAATGAACAGAAATCTCCCTATTCCCTGACTAGTGAATCTATCTCTCCAGCAACAATCTGAGATTAAGCCAGTCTTTTTGTAACCTTGGTGTCACATTTGATCCTGAGATGAGCTGCCAACTTCATGGTCGCACCGTGAAAAAAGAAACTGGTTGTGTGTATCTGTTACCTTCTCGGAGCTGGGGGAGGGCTGTTGGGTGCTCAGAACTGAGGGCTGCCCAATTCTCAGGTGGTCTCAGTTTTATTTCTCTCGGGGTCGCGTCTGGCCCTGGGAGTTCGCCTCTTGCTCAGCAAGATGTGTATGGAAGGTAGTATGAGACGGTGAGTGTTTGGGGTGCGTGCAAGACATTGAGTGTCTGGAGATGAGTCTGCTTCACGTCAATCTCTTCTCACTCGCTCTCACCACGACATGCACATATACCCACCCCCACTCAGTCACCCTCATACATCGACCCCCTTACATCCTGTGGCTTTTTATCACTGCTGATGTATTGCCATGAAGCAAGCGAAAGGTGGTAATTAACTTTGGAGGCCATCCATACTTCAGGATCTTCCAGATTGCCTCAATTTGCCGGACCAAAGTCCTTTGTCAAGTCAAAGACATATAACGAAGTTGATGTCTTTTGTGACATTTGCCTTGTCGTTCGTGAACTGGAAACATGTTGGTCGTACTTAATTGGCCTAAACCCACATTGAGATTCGGGGAATAGCTCTTCAGCAAGTTTAATACATTGGATCAGAAGAGTTCTTGCAATAATCTTTCCTCCAGTGAAAAGCATGAAACATCCTCCAATTTTCAGTTGGATTTGGCCCTTTTCTTTATGATTGCCACAATCATGGTATCCTTGATTATTTTGAGAATTCCTCTTCATTCTAGATCTGCAAGATGGGAGGCATGGAGCCGGAATGTTGGTTCCTACCTTCCATGCTCAGGGTTTCAGCCAGAGCTCATCACCCCTTCCTGTTTCGTCGTTCCTCATTTATGTGATGAATTTCAACAAAGAACACTACAGCACATGAACAGGCCCTTCATTCCTCCAAGCCTGCGCCAAGATGCCTCTTAAACGTCGCTATCGTATCTGCTTCTAACACCTCCCCTGGCAGCGTGTGCCAGGCACACACCATCTTTGTGTAAAGCATTTGCCTCGCACATCTCTCTGAACTTTCCCCCTCGCACTTTAAATCTATGCCCCGTGTGATTGACTTTTCCACTCTGTGGGGAAAAGCGCCTGACTATCCACTCTGTCCATGTCACTCAATTTTGTAAACCTATATCAGGTCACCCCTCGACCTCCGTCGTTCCAGTGAAAACTATCCGAGTTTATCCAACCTTTCCTCATAGCTAATACCCTCCAGACCAGGCAACATCCTGGTAAACCTCTTCTGTACCCTCCAGAGCCTCCACATCCTTGTGGTAATGTGTGAATAGAATTGTATGCAGTATTCCAAATGTGACCTAATCAAACTTCTGTACAGCGGCAGCATGATTTGCCAATTTTTATATTAATACCCCGACTGATGAAGGCCAGCATGTGGTACGCCTCTTGACTACCTTATCCATCTGCGTTGCCACTTAGTGATCTGGCCACTTTCACCACGTATATAAGCATTGGCGGAGTTCTGAACTCAACATTCATGTTGTGGGATGGAGTGAAAGACAAATATCAACTATTGATTCTTTTTTGAGTGGTTTAACACCAGGTTAAAGTCCAACAGGTTTGTTTGGAATCTAGCTTTCGGAGCGCAGCCCCTTCCTCAGACTTGTTACTGTGCCCACCGCAGTCCAATGCTGGCATCTCCACATGTTGTTTGAGGAGACCTTCAAAATGCTCCTTCCAAAGGATGTTGACAGCCTCCTTTTCCTTGGATCTGATCTCGCCCTTCTGCCACAGAGGAGCCGGTCCTTGGACCAGAAATGGTCTTTGTGGCAGTGAAGAAACCATGGATATTGTTCCATATCGGCGAGCAGTTGTATTTGTCACTGGTGCACCTTTTGTATGTTACTTGTTGATGAGCCAATTTCTGCTGCTTTGAGTTTGGGTTATTCTGCTAAGTGCAGAAAGTCTTGTGTTTGCGTTCAGTCAGTTTCTTGATATCCTAATCATTTTCATCAAATCAGTCCTGATGTTTATCCGATGCTCTGCACATATCTTGTGCTCTTCAGTAAAGTTTGAAAGGCTTTTTCCCTTGGGCATTATTGAAATCAGCCCATTTTGATTTGGATCCTTCACAGATTTGACTTTTACCGTTTGTGGACATCTTTGGTTGAAATCACATTTTGGGAGCCGGTTTGATGGGCATAATTAAATGAATAAGTCGGTGATTGGTCCAGCAGTCAACAGCTCCTGTCATTGTTCTGATGGTGTGGATATCTTTGTGATTCCAGGCTCAGGTGATGACTTAAGTTGATCAGGCTTTGGCCGTGCGTGTTGCCATGACTTCTGGCAGAATAGGGTTTTGCTGGTGATAAGCTCATGTAGAGTGCATTTCGCTGACGGGTAGAATGGTGTTAGAGTTGACATTCCAATTCCTTCCCGGCCAATAGTTTCATTCCAAAGATTGGAATCACTGACATTGAAGTCTCTGAGAAGAAGATGCCCGTCCTTAACTGCCCCACAGAAAACTTGGGTCACGTTTGGCATAGAAATTTCCCGTGGTTTTGTCGTTAACATAGTGTTTTAACAATTTTAATACAAAACTGGAGCTTGTTAATTTGATTAGGCCAGAGGGATATTAAGGGTTAATTTTTATCTAAAGTCTAGTCTTTAATTTAGTTAATTAACTTAAGTTGCTGTTTGGTTTAGAAGAAGGTGAATTTTCAATCTACTTTAAACACAGGTTCTACTTGTAGCTACTTGCAGCTGGAGCTTGTTAATTGGTTAACAGTGATTTGATATTTATTATGGTCACGTGTATTAGTATACAGTGTTGTTTCTTGCATGCTGTACAAACAGTGCATACCGTACATAGGGAAGGAAGGAGACACTGCAGAATATAATGTTACAGTTATAGCAAGGTGTAGAGAAAAGATATGGGTTCAATTCCCGTACCTGAGGTGCATTTGTTTTAATGCGAGAAGTGTAGCAGATGAACTTGGGGCTTGGATCAGTACCTGGGAATATGATGTTATGGTATTACTGAGACTTGGTTGAGGGAAGGGCAGGACTGGCAATTGAATATCCCAGGGTATAGATGCTTCAGGAGGGATAGAGAGGGAGGTAGAAGGGGTGGAGGAGTTGCATTACTCGTCAGGGATGATATCACAGCTGTGATTAAGGAGGGCATGATGGAGGATTCGAGCACTGAGGCAATATGGGTGGAGCTGAGAAATAGGAAGGGTGCAGTAACATTGTTGGGACTTTACTACAGACCTCCCAAAAGCGAGCATGAAGTAGAGGTACAAATATGCAGACAAATGTCGGAGCAATAGGGTGGTTGTGATGGGAGATTTTAACTTCCCCAACATTGAATGGGATTTGTGTAGTGTTGGAGGCTTAGATGGAGCAGAGTTTGTAAGGAGCATCCAGGAGAGTTTTTTAGAGCAGTATGTAAATAGTCTAACTCGGGAAGGGGCCATACTGGACCTGGTATTGGGGAATGATCCCGACCAGGTGGTTGATGTTTCAGTCGGTGATTACTTTGGGAATAGTGATCACAATTCCGTAAGTTTTAGAATACTCATGGACAAGGACAAGAGTGGTCCGAAAGGAAGAGTGCTAAATTGGGGAAAGGCAGAGTATAACAAAATTCGGCAGGAGCTAGGGAATGTGGATTGGGAGCAGCTGTTTAAGGGTAAATCCACATTTGAAATGTGGGAGTCTTTTAAGGAAAGGTTGATTAGAGTGCAGGACGGACATGTTCCTGTGAAAATGAAAGATAGAAATGGCAAGATTAGGGAACCATGGATGACTGGCGAAATTGTGAGACTAGCTAAAATGAAAAAGGAAGCATACATAGGATCGAGGCAACTCAAAACTGATGAAGCTTTGGAGGAATATCGGGAAAGTAGGATGAATCTCAAACGCGCAATGTAGAGGGCTAAAAGGGGTCATGAAATATCTTTGGCTAACAGGTTTAAGGAAAATCCCAAAGCCTTTTATTCGTATGTAAGGAGCAAGAGGGTAACTAGAGAAAGGATTGGCCCACTCAAAGACGAAAGGGGGAATTTATGCGTGGACTCAGAGGAAATGGGTGAGATTCTTAATGAGTACTTTGCATCGGTATTCACAAAGGAGAGGGACAAGACGGATGTTGAGGGATCGATGTTTAAATACTCTAGGTCAAGTTGTCATACGGCAGGGGGAGGTTTTGGGTATTCTAAAAGACATTAAGGTGGACAAGTCCCCAGGACCGGATGGGATGTATCCCAGGTTACTGAGGGAAGCGAGGGTCGAAATAGCTGGGGCCTTAACAGACATCTTTGCAGCATCCTTGAGCACGGATGAGGTCCCGGAGGACTGGAGAATTGCTAATGTTTTCCCTTTGTTTAAGAAGGGTAGCAGGGTTAACCCAGGGAATTATAGACCTGTGAGCTTGACGTCAGTGGTAGGCAAACTGTTGGAGAAGATACTGAGGGATAGGATCTATTCACATCTGGAAGAAAATAGACTTATCAGTGATAGGCAGCATGGTTTTGTGCATGGTAGGTCATGTCTTACAAACCTAATAGAATTCTTTGAGGAAGTGACAAAGTTAATTGATGAGGGAAGGGCTGGAGAAGTCATATACATGGACTTCAGTAAGGCGTTTGATAAGGTTTCCCATGGCAGGTTGATGGCAAAAGTGAAGTTGTATGGGGTTCAGGGTGTACTAGCTAGATGGATAAAGAACTGGCTGGGCAACAGGAGACAGAGAGTAGTGGTGGAAGGGAGTGTCTCAAAATGGAGAAGGGTGACTAATGGTGTGCCACAGGGATCCGTGCTCGGACCACTGCTGTTTGTGATCTACATAAATGACCTGGAGGAAGGTATAGGTGGTCTGATTAGCAAGTTTGCAGATGATACTAAAATTGATGGAGTTGGAGATAGCGAGGAGGACTGTCAGAGAGTACAACAAAATATAGATAGATTGGAGAGTTGGGCAGAGAAATGGCAGATGGAGTTCAATCCAGGCAAATGCGAGGTGATGCATTTTGGAAGATCAAATTCAAGAGCGGACTATATGGTCAATGGAAGGGTCCTGGGGAAAATTGATGTGCAGAGAGATCTGGGAGTTCAGTTCCATTGTACCCTGAAGGTGGCAACGCAGGTTGATAGTGGTCAAGAAGGCATACAGCATGCTTGCCTTCATCGGACGGGGTATTGAGTACAAGGTGGCAGGTCATGTTACAGTTGTATAGGACTTTGGTTAGGCCACATTTGGAATGCTGCGTGCAGTTCTGGTCGCCACATTACCAGAACGATGTGGATGCTTTGGAGAGGGTGCAGAGGAGGTTCACCAGGATGTTGCCTGGTATGGAGGGTGCTAGCTATGAAGAAATGTTGAGTAGACTAGGATTGTTTTCATTGGAAAGACGGAGGTTGAGGGGGGACCTGATTGAGGTCGACAAAATTGAGAGGTATGGGCAGGGTGGATAACAACAAGCTTTTCCCAAGAGTCGGGGTGTCAGTTTCAAGGGGTCACGATTTCAAGGTGAGAGGGGGAAAGTTTAAGGGAGATGTGCGGTGAAAGTGTTTTACGCAGAGGGTGGTGGGTGCCTGGAAAACTTTACCAGCGGAGGTGGTAGAGGCGGACACAATAGCATCATTTAAGAGGCATCTAGACAGATATATGAACGGGCGGGAACAGAGGGTAGTAGACCTTGGAAAATAGGAGACAGGTTTAGATAAAGGATCTGGATCGGCGCAGGCTGGGAGGGCCGAAGGGCCTGTTCCTGTGCTGTAATTTTCTTTGTTCTTTGTACCGGTCTCCCTGAACAGGCGCAGGAATGTGGCCACTAGGGCTTTTCAGTAACTTAATTGAAGCCTACTTGTGACAGTAAGCGATTATTAAAGATCAGCTTAATACGAAATAGGTCCATTCAAAAGTCTGATGGCGGTAATCGGTTGGTATGTGACCTCAAAATTTGGTATCTTTTCCCTGACGGAAGAAGGTGGAAGAGAGTATGTCCGGGGTGCGTGGGGTCCTTAATTATGCTGGCTGCCTTTCTGAGGCAGCGAGAATGATAAGAGTCAATGGATGGGAGGCTGGTTTGCGTGATGGACGGGGGTACATTCACAAACTTTTGTAGTTTCCTGTGGTCTTGGGCAGAGCAGGCCCCATACCAAGCTGTGATACAACCAGAAAGAATGCTTTCTATGGTGCATCTGTAGAAGTTGGTGAGGGTCGCAGCTGACATGCCAAATTTCCTTTGCCTTCTGAGAAAGTAGAGTCGTTGGTGGGCTTTCTTAACTATAGTGTCGGCATGGGGGGACCAGGACAGGTTGTTGGTGATCTGTACACCTAAAAACTTGAAGCTCTTGACCCTTTCTACTTCGTTCCCATTGATGTAGACAGGGGCATGTACTCCACTACGCTTTCTGAAGTTGATGACAATCTCCTTTGTTTTGTAGACATTGAGGGAGAGTTTATTGTCGTCGCACCAGTTCACCAGATTCTCTATCTCATTCCTGTACTCTGTCTTGTCATTGTTTGAAATCCGACCCACTATGGTGGTGTCATCAAATTTGAAAATCGAGTTGGAGGGGAATTTGGCCACACAGTCATAGGTGTATAAGGAGTATAGTAGGGGGATCTAGTAGGACGCAGCCTTGTGGGGCATCGGTGTTGAGGATGCTTGTGGAGGAGGTGTTGTTGCCAACTTTACTGATTGCGGCTTGTGGGTTAGAAAGTTCAGGATCCAGTCGCAGAGGGAGGAGCCAAGGCCACGGAGTTTGGAGATGAGTTTTGTAGGAATGATGATGTTGAAGGCTGAGCTGTAGTCGATAAATAGGAGTCTGACATAGGTGCCTTTGTTATCTAGGTGTTCCAGGGTAGTGCGCAGGGCCATGGAGATGGTGTCTGCTGTGGACCTGTTGCAGCGGTAGGCGAACTGTAATGGATCAAGGCAATATGGGAGGCTGGAGTTGATTTGTGCCATGACTAACCTTTCAAAACGTTTCATGTTGATGGATGTCCGAATGTCAGAGCCACTGGACAATAGCCATTAAGGCACGCAACTTGGCCTTTTTTTGGCACCGGGTTGATGGTCGTCTTCTTGAAGCAGATAGGGACCTCGGATTGTTGTAAAGAGAGGTTGAAATTGTCTGCGAATACTGCCGCCAGCTGATCCGCGCAAGACCCTCGTGATCGTCTGGGTACCCCATCCGGCCAGTGGCTTTCCGTGAATTGACCTTCGAGAAGGCTGCTCTGACGTCTGCACTGGTGATCTCGGATTCAAGTTCATCCGCGGCTTCTGGGGTGATTGGCTCGCTCTCGCTGACCTCTTGCTCAAAGCGGGCATAAAATGCATTGAGCTCATCAGGCAGGGGTGGGTTGGAGCCAACGATTTTACATGCCTTCATCTTGTAGGCCGTTATGTCGTGCAGACCTTGCCATAGACGGCGGGGATCTGTGTGGCTCGCCTGGGACTCGAGCTTGGCCCGCTACTATCTTTTGGCATCTTTGATGGATTTATTTCGATCATATCTGGCTTTCTTGTAGAGGTCAGGGTCACCTGACTAACGCCTCAGACCTAGACTTCAGCAAGCAGTGGACATCCCTGTTCATCCAGGGTTTCCGGTTGGGAAACACGCGGATTTGCTTCTTTGGCACACAGTCTTCTACACACTTATAAATGAAGTCAGTTACTGTAGTGGTGTACTCGTTCAGGTTGGTCGCAGAGTTTTTAAATACTGACCAGTCCACTGACTCTCAGCAGTCCTGTAGGAGTTCATCCGATTCCTCAGACTGACAATGTACGACTTTCTTTGACGGATTCTCTCGCTTCAGTTTTTCTTTATAAGCTGGGAGCAGGAGCACAGCCTTGTGGTCAGATTTGCCAAAGTGTGGGCAGCACGGTGGCACAGTGGTTAGCATTGCTGCCTGCGGCGCTGAGGACCCGAGTTCGAATCCCGGCCCTGGGTCACTGTCTGTGTGGAGTTTGCACGTTCTTCCCGTGTTTGCGTGGGTTTCACCCCCACAACCTAAAGATGTGCATGTTAGGTGGATTGGCCACACTAAATTGCCCCTTAATTGGAAAAAATAATTGGGTACTCTAATTTTTTTTAAAAAGATTTGCCGAAGTGTGGGTGAGCGATGGAACGGTAGGCATGTTTGATATTTGTGTAGCAGTGGTCCAGGATGTTTGGACCTCTGGTGGAACAGGTGATGTGCTGGTGGTAGCTTGGTAGTACACTCTTGAGCTTCGCCTGATTGAAGTCCCCAGCTACAATGAACGAGGGATGTTTTGTTTCAAGGCTATTTGTGGTGGTGAATATTTCGTCCAGTGCGATGTTCACGTTCACATTCGCCTGAAAGGTTCGCATGAAAGGTATGTTGCCTCCCGGGTGCCAGGGCCAGGGATGTCTCGGATCGAGTCTACAGGATTCTTAAGAGGGAGGGGGAGCAACCAGAAATCGTGGTGCACATAGGCACATACGACATACCTAAGAAAAGGGAACAGGATCTAAAAAGTTATTTTAGGGAGTTAGGTTGCAAGCTAAAGAGCAGGACAAGCAGAGTAGTGATCTCAGGATTGCTACCGGTGCCAAGTGCAAGTGAGGCAAGGAACAGAGAGCAAGTGCAGCTGAACACATCGCTACAGGGCTGGTGCAGGAGGGAAGGCTTCAGATATGTGGATCATTGGGATATCTTCTGGGTAAGGTGAGACCTGTATATGAAGGACTGATTGCACCTAAACTGGAGGGGCACCAATATCCTGGGTAGGAGGTTTGCTAAAGCTCTTCGGGAGGGTTTAAACTAGTTTGGCAGGGGGTTGGGGACCAGAGCTATGGATCAGAGGATAGAGTGGCTGTTGAACAGGCAGAAATAGTATGCAGCAAGTCTGAGAGGAAGGATAGACAGTTGATAGGGCAAAGTTGCACTCAGTGGAATGGGTTAAAGTGTGTGTTTCAATGCAAGGAGTATCAGGAATAAGGAAGATGAACTTGGAGCATGGATCAGTACTTGGAACTACGATGTTGTTGCCATTACAGACACCTGGATTTCGCAGGGGCAGGAATGGTTGTTAGATGTTCCGGGGTTTAGATGTTTTCTGAAGAATAGGGACGGAGGTAAAAGAGGAGGGGGAGTGGCACTGTAAATTAGGGAGTGCACCACAGCTGCAGAAAAGGAAGTAGTTGAGGAGGGTTTGTCTACTGAGTCAGTAATGGTGGAAGTCAGAAACCAGAAAGGAGCAGTCACTTTATTGGGAGTTTTCTATAGACCCCCCAATAGTAGCAGAGAGATAGAGGAACAGATTGGGCGGCAGATATTGGAAAAATGCAGAAGTAACAGAGTTGTTGTCATTGGTGACTTCAACTTCCCTAATATTGACTGGAACCTCCTTAGTGAAAATGGTTTGGATGGAGCAGATTTTGTCAGGTGTGTACAGGAAGGGTTCCTGACTCAATATGTAGATTGGCCGACATGGGGGGAGGCCATATTGGACTTGGTGCTCAGCAGCGAACCAGGCCAGGTGTCAGATGTCTCGGTGGGAGAGCATTTCTGTGACAGTGACCACAACTCCTTGACCTTTACCATAGTCATGGAGAGGGTTATGAACACACAGTATGGGAAGGTATTTAATTGGGGGAGGGGAAATTATACTGCTATTAGACAGGAGCTGAGGAGCATAAAGTGGGAACAATTGTTCTTGGGGAAATGCGCAACAGTAATGTGGGGATTGTTTAAGAAGCACTTGCTGCGAGTGCTGACTAGTTTTGTCCTACTGAGACGAGGAAGGAATGGTATGGTGAAGGAGTCTTGGATGACAAGAGAAGTGGAGCTTCTAGTCAAGAGGAAGAAGGAAGCTTATGTAAGGTTGGTTTTTTTTTTTGCGTCCCGTTACGAGCGCGTTTCGCCGGGTGTTTCCTGGTGCACGCATCGCTGAGAAACAGCACACTATCGGGACTCTGTTGCATTTCCGGCCCTCAGTGGGGAACTCGCCACCGAGGCAGTACTTAATTCCTTTCCTGCACCGAGGAGCTCCACTCGCCGAACGCCAAAAACTAAATCCACCTATAAGGGGGGTCCTCATCCTTCCCCCGCTACCCACCTCAGACACGCAGGGTATCCCCATGCCCGATCCCCATCGTGGGAAAAAATCCAGCTTGACACTGCCTCTGCCAGTACCACCTGAGCACCTTGACAGTGCCAGGCCCGCACCCAGGTGGTACTGCTATGCTGGGAGTGTAAAGACACTCGGCTGGCACCAGCGGTGCCAGGGTGTCATCTTGTGCAGTGGGCAACCACCTGGGAGATTCTAATCCTCTGGGAGACCCCCCCCCCCGCAAGTGTCGTTCTATCTGGTCCCCATTTGTGGGGAGCAGCACTGAGCTGCCCTAACCCGAGGTCTCCAAGGCTCACGGGCAGCACGGTAGCACAAATGGATAGCACTGAGACTTCACAGCGCCAGGGTCCCAGGTTCGATTCCCGGCTTGGGTCACTGTCTGTGTGGAGTCTGCACGTTCTCCCCGTGTGTGCGTGGGATTCCTCCCGGTGCTCCGGTTTCCTCCCACAGTCCAAAGACGTGCAGGTTAGGTGGATTGGCCATGATAAATTGCCCTTAGTGACCAAAAAGGTGAGAAGGGGTTATTGGGTTACAGGGATAGGGTGGAAGTGAGGGCTTAAGTGGGTTGGTGCAGACTCGATGGGCCGAGTGGCAGCCTCCTGCACTGTATGTTCTATGTTCCAAGGTTGAGGAAGCAAGGATCTGACTTGGTTCTCGTGGGTTACAAGATAGCCAAGAAGGAACTCAAAATTGGACTGAGAGCTCGAAGGGGGCATGAAAAAGCCCTGGCGGAAAGGATTAGGGAAAACCCCAAGGCGTTCTACACATGTGTGAGAAATAAGAGGATGATCAGAGTGAGAGTAGGACCGATCAGGGATAGTGGAGGGAACTTGTGCCCAGGGTCTGAGAAGGTGGGGAAGGCCCTAGATGGATACTTTGCTTCAGTATTCACAAGAAAGAGGGACCTTGTTGCTCATGAGAACAGTGTGAATCAGGTTAATAGACTCAAACAGGTTGATATTAAGAAGGAGGATGTGCTGGAAATTTTGAAAAGCATCAGGATAGCTAAGTCCCCTGGGCCTGACTGCATTTACCCAAGTTACTCCGGGAAGCGAGGGAGGATATTGCTGCGCCGTTGACCAAAGGGAATAGGGAAATCCTGGGGAATTACAGACCTATCAGTCATAAGTCTGTGGTGAGCAAAATATTGGAACGGATTCTGAGAGATAGGATTGATGATTATTTAGAAAAACATAGTTTGATTAAAGATAGTCAGCATGGCTTTGTGAGGGGCAAGTCATGCCTCACAAGCCTCATTGAATTTTTTGAGGATGTGGCGAGACACATTGATGAAGGTTGGGCAGTGGATAAGAACATAAGAACATAAGAACTAGGAGCAGGAGTAGGCCATCTGGCCCCTCGAGCCTGCTCCGCCATTCAATTAGATCATGGCTGATCTTTTGTGGACTCAGCTCCACTTTCCGGCCCGAACACCATAACCCTTAATCCCTTTATTCTTCAAAAAACTATCTATCTTTACCTTAAAAACATGTAATGAAGGAGCCTCAACAGCTTCACTGGGCAAGGAATTCCATAGATTCACAACCCTTTGGGTGAAGAAGTTCCTCCTAAACTCAGTCCTAAATCTACTTCCCCTTATTTTGAGGCTATGCCCCCTAGTTCTGCTGTCACCCGCCAGTGGAAACAACCTGCCCGCATCTATCCTATCTATTCCCTTCATAATTTTAAATGTTTCTATAAGATCCCCCCTCATCCTTCTAAATTCCAACGAGTACAGTCCTAGTCTACTCAACCTCTCCTCATAATCCAACCCCTTCAGCTCTGGGATTAACCTAGTGAATCTCCTCTGCACACCCTCCAACGCCAGTACGTCCTTTCTCAAGTAAGGAGACCAAAACTGAACACAATACTCCAGGTGTGGCCGCACTAACACCTTATACAATTGCAACATAACCTCCCTAGTCTTAAACTCCATCCCTCTAGCAATGAAGGACAAAATTCCATTTGCCTTCTTAATCACCTGTTGCACTTGTAAACCAACCTTCTGTGACTCGTGCACTAGCACACCCAAGTCTCTCTGAACAGCGGCATGCTTTAATATTTTATCGTTTAAATAATAATCCCGTTTGCTGTTATTCCTACCAAAATGGATAACCTCACATTTGTCAACATTGTATTCCATCTGCCAGACCCTAGCCCATTCACTTAACCTATCCAAATCCCTCTGCAGACTTCCAGTATCCTCTGCACTTTTCGCTTTACCACTCATCTTAGTGTCATCTGCAAACTTGGACACATTGCCCTTGGTCCCCAACTCCAAATCATCAATGTAAATTGTGAACAATTGTGGGCCCAACACGGATCCCTGAGGGACACCACTAGCTACTGATTGCCAACCAGAGAAACACCCATTTATCCCAACTCTTTGCTTTCTATTAATTAACCAATCCTCTATCCATGCTACTACTTTACCCTTAATGCCATGCATCTTTATCTTATGCAGCAACCTTTTGTGTGGCACCTTGTCAAAGGCTTTCTGGAAATCCAGATATACCACATCCATCGGCTCCCCGTTATCTACTGCACTGGTAATGTCCTCAAAAAATTCCACTAAATTAGTTAGGCATGACCTGCCTTTAACGAACCCATGCTGCGTCTGCCCAATGGGACAATTTCTATCCAGATGCCTCGCAATTTCTTCCTTGATGATAGATTCCAGCATCTTCCCTATTACCGAAGTTAAACTCACTGGCCTATAATTTCCTGCTTTCTGCCTACCTCCTTTTTTAAACAGTGGCGTCACGTTTGCTAATTTCCAATCCACCGGGACCACCCCAGAGTCCAGTGAATTTTGGTAAATTATCACTAGTGCATCTGCAATTTCCCTAGCCATCTCTTTTAGCACTCTGGGATGCATTCCATCAGGGCCAGGAGACTTGTCTACCTTTAGCCCCATTAGCTTGCCCATCACTCCCTCCTTAGTGATAACAATCCTCTCAAGGTCCTCACCTGTCATAGCCTCATTTATATCAGTCGCTGGCATGTTATTTGTGTCTTCCACTGTGAAGACCGACCCAAAAAACCTGTTCAGTTCCTCAGCCATTTCCTCATTTCCCATTATTAAAACTCCCTTCTCATCCTCTAAAGGACCAATATTTACCTTAGCCACTCTTTTTTGTCTTATATATTTATAAAAACTTTTACTGTCTGTTTTTATATTCTGAGCAAGTTTACTCTCATACTCTATCTTACTCTTCTTTATAGCTTTTTTAGTAGCTTTCTGTTGCCCCCTAAAGATTTCCCAGTCCTCTAATCTCCCAGCAATCTTTGCCACTTTATATGCTTTTTCCTTCAATTTGATACTCTCCCTTATTTCCTCAGATATCCACGGTCGATTTTCCCTCTTTCTTCCGTCCTTCCTTTTTGTTGGTATAAACCTTTGCTGAGCACTGTGAAAAATCGCTTGGAAGGTTTTCCACTGTTCCTCAACTGTTCCACCATAAAGTCTTAGCTCCCAGTCTACCTTAGCTAGTTCTTCTCTCATCCCCTTGTAATCTCCTTTGTTTAAACACAAAACATTAGTATTTGATTTTACTTTCTCACCCTCCATCTGTATTTTAAATTCCACCATATTGTGATCGCTCCTTCCGAGAGGATCCCTAACTATGAGATCATGAATCAATCCTGTCTCATTACACAGGACAAGATCTAGGACCGCTTGTTCCCTCGTAGGTTCCATTACATACTGTTCTAGGAAACTATCGCGGATACATTCTATAAACTCCTCCTCACGGTTGCCTTGACCAACCTGGTTATACCAATCGACATGTAGATTAAAATCCCCCATGATAACTGCTGTACCATTTCTACATGCATCAGTTATTTCTTTGTTTATTGCCTTCCCCACCATCTCGTTACTATTTGGTGGCCGATAGACTACTCCTATCAGTGACTTTTTCGCCTTACTATTCCTGATTTCCACCCAAATGGATTCAACCTTATCCTCCATAGCACCGATGTCATCCCTTACTATTGCCCGGATGTCATCCTTAAATAACAGAGCAACACCACCTCCCTTACCATCCACTCTGTCCTTCCGAATAGTTTGATACCCTCGGATATTTAACTCCCAGTCGTGACCATCCTTTAACCATGTTTCAGTAATGGCCACTAAATCATAGTCATTTACGATGATTTGTGCCACCAACTCATTTACTTTATTCCGAATACTACGAGCATTCAGGTAAAGTACACTTATGTTGGTTTTTTTACCTCTGTTTTGAATCTTAACATCTCCAGTTTTATTCCTTTTGTTATTACTGGGCCTATTCACTGTGCTCCCCTCAGTCACTGTACCTTGTACTGTCGCCCTTATGGATTTCTGACTATGTCTTCTCTGCCTTGCACTTTTCCCCTTACTTCCTTTTGTTTCTGTCCCTGTTTTACTACCTTCCAACTTCCAGCATTGGTTCCCATCCCCCTGCCACATTAGTTTAAACCCTCCCCAACAGCTCTAGAAAACACCCCCCCTAGGACATCGGTTCCAGTCCTGCCCAAGTGCAGACCGTCCGGTTTGTACTGGTCCCACCTCCCCCAGAACCGGTCCCAATGCCCCAGGAATTTGAATCCCTCCCTCTTGCACCATCTCTCGAGCCACGCATTCATCCTATCTATCCTGACATTCCTACTCTGACTAGCTCGTGGCACTGGTAGCAATCCTGAGATTACTACCTTTGAGGTCCTACTTTTTAGTTTAACTCCTAACTCCCTGAATTCCGCTTGTAGGACCTCATCCCGTTTTTTACCTATATCGTTGGTGCCTATGTGCACCACGACAGCTGGCTGTTCACCCTCCCCCCCCCAGAATGTCCTGCAGCCGCTCCGAGACATCCTTGACCCTTGCACCAGGGAGGCAACATACCATCCTGGAGTCTCGATTGCGTCCACAGAACCGCCTGTCTATTCCCCTTACGATCGAGTCCCCTATCACTATAGCCCTGCCATTTTTCTTCCTGCCCTGCTGTGCAGCAGAGCCAGCCACGGTGCCATGAACCTGGCTGCTGCTGCCTTCCCCTGGTGAGCCATCTCCCTCAACAGTATCCAAAGCGGTATATCTGTTTTGCAGGGAGATGACCGCAGGATGTAGTGTATAAGGCTTTCAGTAAGGCATTTGATGAGGTTCCCCATGGTAGGCTCATTCAGAAAGTTAGGGGGCATGGGATACAGGGAAATCTGGTGTCTGGATACAGAATTGGCTGGCCAAAAGAAGACAGCGAGTGGTAGTGGATGGAAAGTATTCCGCCTGGAGGTCGGTGACCAGTGGTGTCCCGTAGGGATCTGTTCTGGGACCTCTGCTCTTTGTGGTTTTTATCAATGACTTGGATGAGGAAGTGGAAGGGTGGGTTAGTAAGTTTGCCGATGACACGAAGGTTGGTGGAGTTGCAGATAGTGTTGAGGGTTGTTGCAGGTTAAAACACAACATTGACAGGATGCAGAGCTGGGCTGAGAAGTGGCAGATGGAGTTCAGCCTTGATAAATGTGAAGTGATTCATTTTCGAAGGTCGAATTTGAATGCTGAATACAGGGTTAAAGGCAGGATTCTTGGAAGTGTGGAGGAACAGGGGGATCTTGGGGTCCACGTACATAGATCCCTCAAAGTTGCCACCCAGATTGATAGGGTTGTTGAGAAGGCGTATGGTGGGTTGGCTTTCATTAAGAGAGGGATTGCTGCAGCTTTATAAAACTCTAGTTAGACCACACTTGGAATATTGTGTCCAGTTCTTGTCGCCTCATTATAGGAAGGATGTGGATGCTTTGGAGAGGGTACAGAGGAGATGTACCAGGATGCTGCCTGGACTGGAGGGCATGTCTTGTGAAGAAAGGTTGACGGAACTAGGGCTTTTCTCACTGGAGCGAAGAAGGGAGAGGTGACTTGATAGAGGTGTACAAGGTGATGAGAGGCATGGATAGAGTGGAGCGCCAGAGACTTTTCCCCAAGATGGAAATGGCTGTCACGAGGGGACATCATTTTAAGGTGATTGGAGGAAGGTATAGGGGAGATGTCAGAGGTAGGTTCTTTACCCAGAGAGTGGTGGGTGTGTGGAATGCACTGCCAGCAGAGGTGGTGGAGTCAGTCATTAGGGACACTTAAGCGACTCTCAGACAGGCACATGGACAGCAGTAAATTGAAGAGGTGTAGGTGAGGTTGATCTTGGATTAGGATAAATGGTTGGCACATCATGGGCTGAAGGGCCTGTACTGTGCTATGTTCTAAGTTCTAAAACATACACAAACAGTGTGAAAATCAGCTGAGCTTTTTTTTCCTCCTGTAATTGTCAAGTGGATAAATGGAAGGGATGGCAGAGAGGGCAGTTCCTCCTGCGCAATGTTCGAGGTGAGAGACACCGTCAATGGCCCTGCTGAGTTCACCTGCGGGAAGTGCATCCATCTCCAGCTCCTCAAAGACCATGTTAGGGAACTGGAGCTGGACGATCATTCGGGAGGTAAGTCGGTTATAGATAGAAGCTACAGGGATGTAGTTATTCCTAAGAATGAAGGTAGCTGGATGACGTTTAAAAGGAGGGGGAGAACCAGTCAGTGCAGGGAACCCTGCGGTTGTTCCCCTCAATAACAGGTATACCGTTTTCGATACTGTTGGGGCGGACGACCTATCAGAGGTAAGCCACGGTGATCAGGCCTCTCGCAGTGAGTTTGTCCCTGTGGCTCAGATGGGAAGGGGGGAGAGCATTAGTTATTGGAGGTTCGATAGTTAGAGGTGCAGATAGGCGGTTCTGTGGCAACGATAGAGGCTTACGGTTGGTGTGTTAGCCTCCCGGGTGCCAAGGTCCGTGACGTCTCTGATCGTGTTTTCAGGATCATTAAGGGGCAGGGAGAACAACCACAAGTCGTGGTACACATCGGTCCCAACGACATAGGTAGGAAAAGGGACGGGGATGTAAAACAGGAGTTTGGGGAGCTGAGCTAGGGTGGAAGCTGAGAGCCAGGACAGACCGTGTTGTTATCTCTGGTTTGCTGCCAGTGCCACGTGCTAGCGAGGTGAGGAACCAGGAGAGAGTGCAGTTAAACACGTGGCTACAGGGATGGTGTAGGAGGGAGGTGAGGAACAGGGAGAGAGTGCAGATAAACACGTGGCTACAGGGTTGGTGTAGGAGGGAGGGTTTCAGTTACTTGGATAATTGGAGCACATTCTGGGGAAGGTGGGACCTGTACAAACAGGATGGGTTACACCTGAACCAGAGGGGCACCAATATCCTGGGAGGGAAATCTGCTACAGCTCTTCGTGGGCGGGTTGAATCTAATTTGGCAGGGGGATGGCAAACTGATTTGTAGTCCAGGTGATAGTGTTGCTGGAGTTCAGGAATTTGAGGATAGTGCAGTACTAAGGAAGGTACCAAGGTCATAAGAGTGGACCCGCAGGCATGAAGGTGGTTTGAAGTGTGTACTTCAATGCGAGGAGCATCAGGAATAAGGTTGGTGAGCTTGAAGCGTGGATTGGTACTTGGGACTACGATGTTGTGGCCATCACGGAGACGTGGGTAGAACGGGGACAGGAATGGTTGTTGGAGGTTCCGGGGTTTAGATGTTTCAGTAAGCTCAGTGAAGGTGGTAAAAGAGGTGGAGGATAGCATTGTTGATCAAGGATAGTATAATGGCTCCAGAAAGTTGGTTTGAGGGGGATCTGCCTATCCAGGTAGTGTGGGCTGAAGTTAGAAATTGGAAAGGAGCGGTCACTTTGTTAGGAGTTTTCGAGAGGCCCCCAAACAGTAACAGAGATGTGGAGGAAAAGATCGCAATGCAGATTTTGGATGGGTGCGGGAACGAACAAAGAAAATTACATCACAGAAACAGGCCCTTCGGCCCTCCCAGCCTACGCCGATCCAGATCCTTTATCTAAACCTGTTGCCTATTTTCCAAGATCTACTTCTCTCTGTTCCCCACCCGTTCATATATCTGTCCAGGTGCATCTTAAATGATGCTGCCATGCCTGGCTTTGCCACCTCCGCTGGCAAAGCATTCCAGGCACCCACCACCCTCTACGTAAAAAAACTTTCCACGCACATCTCC
This sequence comes from Scyliorhinus canicula, assembly GCF_902713615.1. Lineage (NCBI taxonomy): Eukaryota > Metazoa > Chordata > Chondrichthyes > Carcharhiniformes > Scyliorhinidae > Scyliorhinus > Scyliorhinus canicula. Next base: position 26,903,070 of record NC_052169.1, read on the forward strand.
CTTAAACTTCCCCCCCCCCCCCCCCCCCCCCCCTCTCACCTTGAAATCGTGACCCCTTGTAATTGACACCCCCACGCTTGGAAAAAGCTTGTTGCTATCCACCCTGTCCATGCCTCTCATAATTTTGTCGACCTCAATCAGGTCCCCCCTCAACCTCCGTCTTTCAGATAATGAAAGCAATCCTAAGCTACTCAATCTTCCTTCATAGCTAGCACCCTCCACACCAGGCAACATCCTGGTGAACCTCCTCTGCACCCTCTGCATTCACATCCTTCTGGTGATGTGGCGACCAGAACTGCACGCAGTATTCCAAATGTGGCCTAACCAAAGTCCTATACAACTGTAACCTGGCCTGCCGACTCTTGTACTCAATACCCCGTCCGATGAAGGCAAGCATGCTGTATGCCTTCTTGACCACTCTATCAACCTGCGTTGCCACCTTCAGGGTGCAATGGACCTGAACTCCCAGATCTCTCTGTACATCAATTTTCCCCAGGACTCTTCCATTGACCATATAGTCCGCTCTTGAATTAGATCTTCCAAATGCATCACCTCACATTTGCCTGGATTGAACTCCAATCTGCCATTTCTCTGCCCAACTCTCCAATCTGTCTATATTTTGCTGTATTCTCTGACAGTCCCCCCTCGTTATCTGCAACTCCACCAATCTTAGTATCAGGGTAGTTGTCATGGGTGACTTTAACTTTCCAAATATAGATTGGAACCACTATAATTCGGATAGTTTGGATGGGGCTCTTTTTATCCAGTGTGCAGGAGGGTTTCCTCACACAATATGTGGACAGACTAACAAGAGGCGGGGCCACAATGGATTTGGTACTGGGTAATGCACTGGGACAGGTGTTAGATTTGGTTGTGGGAGAGCACTTTGGAGATGGTGACCACAATTTGGTGACTTTCACTATAGCAATGGAGAGGGATAGGAACATACGGCAGGGCAAGGTTTATAACTGGGAGAAGGGTAATTACGATGCAATTAGGCAAGAATTGGGGAGCATAAGATGGAAACAGGAACTGTCGGGGATAGGCACAATTGAGATGTGGAGCTTGTTCAAGGAGCAAATACTGCCTGTCCTTGATACGTATGTCCCTGTCAGGCAGGGAGGAAATGGTCGAGTGAGGGAACCTTTGTTTTCAAAAGAGGTTGAATGTCTTGTCAAGAGGGAGAAGGGGGCTTATGTAAGGATGATAACACAATGTTCAGTGAGGGCACTTGAACATAGAACATTACAGCGCAGTACAGGCCCTTCGGCCCTCGATGTTGCGCCGTCCTGTGAAACCCCTCTAAAGCCCATCTACACTATTCCCATATCGTCCATATGCCTATCCAATGACCATTTGAATGCGTTTAGTGTTGGCGAGTATCTGCCCTATATCTGTCTCCACTCAATTTAAAGCTATGTCCCCTCGTGCTGGACATCACCATCCGAGGAAAAAGGCTCTCAATGTCCACCCTATCTAATCCTCTGATCATCTTGTATGCCTCAATTAAGTCACCTCTTAACCTTCTCTCTAATGAAAACAGTCTCAAGTCCTTCAGCCTTTCCTCAAATGATCTTCCCTCCATACCAGGCAACATCCTTGTAAATCTCCTCTGTACCCTTTCCAATGCTTCCACATCTTTCCTATAATGTCACCACCAGAACTACACGCAATACTCCAATTGCGGCCGCACCAGAGTTTTGTACAACTGCAACATGACCTCATAGCTCCGAAACCCTAATTCCTCTACCAATAAAAGCTAACACACCATACACCTTCTTAACAACCCTATCAACCTGGGTGGCAACTTTCAGGGATCTATGGACATGGACACCGAGAGCTCTCTGCTCGTCCTCACTACCAAGAATCTTACCATTAGCCCAGTACTCCGTCTTCCTGTTATTCCTTCCAAAATGAATCACCTCACACTTTTCTGCATTAAACTCCATTTGCCACCTGTCAGCCCAGCTCTGCAGCTTATCCATGTCCCTCTGTAATTTGTAACATCCTTCTGCACTGTCCACAACTCCACCGACTTTAGTGTCATCTGCAAATTTACTCACCCATCCTTCTACGCCCTCCTCCAGGTCATTTATAAAAATGACAAACAGCAACGGCCTCAAAACAGATCCTTGTGGCACACCACTAGTAACTGGACACCAGTCAGAACATTTCCCATCAACCACCACCCTTTGTCTTCTATCAGCTAGCCAATTTTTGATCCAAACTGCTAAATCACCCTGAACCCCATGCCTCTGTATTTTCTGCAATAGCCTACCGTGGGAACCTTATCAAAACACTTTACTGAAATCCATATACACCACATCAACTGCTTTACCCTCATCCACCTGTTTGGTCACCTTCTCGAAGAACTCAATGAGGTTTGTGAGGCACGACCTACCCTTCACAAAACCATGTTGACTATCTCTAATCAAATTATTCCTTTTCAGATGATTATACATCCTATCTCTTATAAACCTTTCCAAGACTTTGCCCACAACTGAAGTAAGGCTCACTGGTCTATAGTTACCAGGGTTATCTCTACACCCCTTCTTGAACATTTGCTATCCTCCAGTCTTCTGGCACTATTCCTGTAGACAAAGATGACTTAAAGATCAAAGGCTCAGCAATCTCCTCCCTAGCTTCCCAGAGAATCCTAGGATAAATCCCATCCGGCCCAGGGGACGTATCTATTTTCACACTTTCCAGAATCGCTAACACCTCCTCCTTCTGAACCTCAAGCCCTTCTAGACTAGTAGCCTGTATCTCAGTATTCTCCTCGACAACTTTGTCTTTTTCCTGTGTGAATACAGACGAAAAATATTCATTTAGCACCTCTCCTATCTGCTTGGACTCCACACACAACTTCCCACTACTGTCCTTGACTGCCCTACTCTTACCTTAGTCATTCTTTTATTGCTGACATATATATAGAACGCTTTAGGGTTATCCTTGATCCTACCTGCCAAAGACTTCTCATGTCCTCACTTGGCTCTTCTTAGCTCTCTCTTTAGAGCCTTCCTAGCTAACGTGTAACTCTCAAGCTACCCAACTGAACCATCACGTCTCATCTTCACATAAGCCTCCTCCTTCCTCTAGACAAGTGTTTCAACTGCTTTAGTAACCCATGGTTCCCTCGCTCGACGACTTCCTCCCTGCCTAACAGGTACATACTTATCAAGGACACGCAGTAGCTGTTCCTTGAACACGGTAGCACGGTAGCATGGTGGTTAGCATAAATGCTTCACAGCTCCAGGGTCCCAGGTTCAATTCCCGGCTGGGTCACTGTCTGTGTGGAGTCTGCACGTCCTCCCCGTGTGTGCGTGGGTTTCCTCCGGGTGCTCCGGTTTCCTCCCACAGTCCAAAGATGTGCGGGTTAGGTGGATTGGCCATGCTAAATTGCCCGTAGTGTCCTAAAAAGTAAGGTTAAGGGGGGGTTGTTGGGTTACGGGTATAGAATGGATACGTGGGTTTGAGTAGGGTGATCATGGCTCGGCACAACATCGAGGGCCGAAGGGCCTGTTCTGTGCTGTACTGTTCTATGTTCTATGCTCCACATTTCCATTGTGTCCATCCCCTGCAGTTTTCCTCTCCAGCCGATGCACCCTAAGTCTTGCCTCATCGCATCATAATTGCCTTTCCCCCAGCTTTAACTCTTGCCCTGTGGTGTATACCTATCCCTTTCCATTGCTAAGGTAAACGTAATCGAATTGTCGCCACTATTACCAAAATGCTCACCTTCCTCCAAATCTAACACCTGTCCTGATTCATTACCCAGTACCCAATCCAATGCGGCCCCGCCTCTTGTTGGCCTATCTACATGCTGCATCAGGAAACCCTCCTGCACACATTGGACAAAAACGGACCCATCTAATGGTGTTTCCAGTCAATATTTGGAAAGTTAAAGTCCCCCATAACAACTACCCTGTTATTTTCGCTCCTATCCAGAATCAGCTTTGCAATCCTTACCTCTACATCTCTCTAACTTTTCGGAGGCCTATAGAAAAGTCCTAACAGGGTGACCTCTCCTTTCCTGTTTCTTAACTCAGCCCATACTACCTCAGTAATCGAGTCCTTGTCAAATGTCCTCTCAGCCACTGTAATACTGTCCTTGACTAACAATGCGACCCCTCCCCCTCTCTTACCACCTTCCCTGAGCTTACTGAAATATCTAAACCCCGGCACCTGCAACAACCATTCCTCGCCCTGCTCTATCCATGTCTCCGAAATGGCCACAACATCGAAGTCCCAGGTACTAACCCATGCCGCAAGCTCACCCACCTTATTCCGGATGCTCCTAGCATTGAAGTAGACGTATTTTAAACCACCTTCCTTCCTGCCGGTACACTCCTGCAACTTTGAAACCTTACTCATGACCTCACTACTCTCAGCTTCTTGTGTACTGGAGCTGCAATTCAGGTTCCCAATCCCCTGCTGAACTAGTTTAAACCCTCCCGAAGAGCATTAGCAAACCGCCCCTCTTCCCCCCCTTCCCCCCCCCCCCCCCCCCCCCCCCCCCCCCCGGTCCAGGTGTAGACCATACCGTTGGTAGAGGTCCCACCTACCCCAGAATGAGCCCCAATTGTCCAGGAATCTGAAACCCTCCCTCCTGCACCATCCCTGCAGCCACGTGTTCACGTGAGGGATGCAAGATAGCTAGGAAGGAGCTCAAGAAAGGGCTTAGGAGAGCTAGGAGGGGGCATGAGAAGTCCTTGGCGCTTAGGATCAAGGAAAACCCCAGGGCTTTTTACACTTGTGAGGAATAAAAGAATGTCCAAGGTGATATTTAGGGCCGGTCAAGGACAGCAGTGGGAATGTGTGCATGGAGTCTGAACATCTAGGAGAGGCCCTAATGAATACTTTTCTTCAGTGTTCGTAAAGGAGAGGGGCCATGTTGTTGAGGACAGTGCGATGCAGGCTGGTAGGCTGGAGGAGGTAGATATTCTGAAGGAAGATGTTAGAAATTTTGAGCAGCCTGAGTATAGATAACTCCCCTGGGCCTGATTGGATATATCCTAGGATTCTTTGGGATGTGAGGGATGAGATTGCAGAGCCTTTGGCTTTGATCTTCATGTCCTCACTGTCTACAGGAATAGTGCCAGAAGACTGGAGAGAGGCGAATGTTGTCCCCTTGTTCAAGAAAGGGAATAGGTATAACCCTGGGAATTATAGGCCGATTAGTCTCACTTCGGTCATCGAGGGTCCTGAGGGATAGGATTTATGATCATTAGGCTTGATACAGCTTATTCCAGGATAGTCAGCACAGATTTGTGAGGGGTAAGTCTTGCATCACAAGTTTGATTGTATACTTTGAGGAGGTAACCAAGTACATAGATGAAGGTAGAGCAGTTGATGTCGTATACATGGATTTTAGTTAAGGCGTTTGATAAGGTTCCCCATGTTCGGCTCATGCGCAAAGTAAGGAGGCATGGCATAGAGGGAAATTTGGCCGATTGGATCAGTAACTGCCTATCACATAGAAGACAGAGGGTGGTGGTTGATGGTAAATTTTCATCCTGGAGCCCAGTCACCAGCGGTGTACCACAGGGATCAGTGCTGGGTCCTCTGCTATTTGTGATTTTTATCAATGACTTGGACGATGGAGTTGAAGGTTGGGTGAGTACATTTGCTGTTGACACCAAGATTGGGGAGCAGTGAACAATGTAGTGGCTGTTGTAGGCTGCAAAGAAACATTGATAGGATGCAGAGCTGGGCTGAAAAGTGGCAGATGGAGTTTAACCCTGATGAGTGAGAGGTGATTCATTTTGGTAGGACAAATTTGAATGTGGATTACATGGTTAACTGCAGGGTTCTGAAGAATGTGGAGGAGCAGAGAGATCTGAGTTCATGTCCATAGATCTCTGAAAGTTGCCACCCAAGTGGATAGAGCCGTGAGGAAAGCCTATAGTGTGTTAACATTTATTAACGGGTTAAAGAGCCGTGAGGTTATACTGCAACTGTACAAGACCTAGGTTAGACCACATTTGGAGTTTGTGTGCAATTCTGGTCACCTCATTATAGGAAGGATGTGGAAGCATTGGAAAGGGTGCAAAGAAGATTCATCAGGATGCTGCCTGGTTTGGAGGATAGGTCTTATGAGGAAAGCTGGGGCTTTTCTCTTTGGAGCGGAGGAGGATGAGAGGTGACTTAATAGAGGTTTATAAGATGATAATGGGATAGATGGAGTGGACGTTCAGAGACTATTTCCTCGGGTGGATGTAGTTGTTACAAGGGGGCATAACATAACACTTTCAGGGTGGGAGATACAGGAGGGATGTCCGAGAGTGGTTAGTGTGTGGAATGGACTGCCTGCTGTGGTAGTGGAGTCGGACACTTTAGGAACTTTCAAGCGGTTATTAGATAGGCACAGTGAGCACACCAGAATGACAGGAGTGGGATAGCTTGATCTTGGTTTCGGACAAAACTCGGCACAACATCGAGGGCCGAAGGGCCTGTTTTGTGCTTTCATGTTCTATGCGGAAGAACTTTTTTTGTGCAGAGGATAGTGGGAGTCTGGAATTCGGTGCCTGAGTGTTGGTAAAGGCAGACTCTAAACTCGTTCTTTAAGTATGTGGATCTGCACAGAGTGCTGTAAGCTACAGGGCTATGGGCCGGGTGTCATTGGTTTTGTAAATGTTTTGCACATTAAGTTAAAGAGCTTAATTTATTTTTTTGCAGCTGTTACTTCGAGTGACCGTATTTGTTTGATGCACTATTGCAATGATCAACTTAGTCCACCTATGCTCATCGTTACTCAGATCATCACATGATTCTACTTTCTTGACTTTTCTAAATCTTCCTTCACCTGAACTCCAACTCCTCCTGGTCAGTTTGAAGCATTATCCACAACCCTGGTGATATGATTCGCCAGATCACTGATCTCAGCCTGTTTATTCGAAGCTTATCGCAACAAGCACTGGTGCTAGTGCAGTGCACTGCCAAATAGCCCACACCACTCACTCAATGGACCTTTACACGGTCCGCATCCGTGGCCATCTTGCCACTTCCATGGCCACATGGCTCAGATAATCTGGAGTCGGTTGCTTTGGGAATAACAACCATCTGCACACGCTTTTCCAGCATTTTCTCTTTTGGTATCTGCTCACGCTTTGACCCCTTAGTTCTGGAATAATTAAGGGATTCCTGTAAATGTCAAATATCCAGCAGAGCTGAAAAAATAGTCACGGGGAGGTTGGAAAAATGTGTCAATCTGATTTCGTACCCAGTGATATCCAGCGATTTGGGAGCCTTGCCCTGGATCCTCCTTGATTTACATGTCTGGCCATTGGATTTTTATGAAAATGATTAAGAAAATGGCAACTTTAATAGTTCTGATCACTGGAAATTTCTGCCTTGAGCTTTTCTCCCATATCAAATATTTTGATGCTTTTTTGAAGCAGGCTTTTCTGAACTTGTGCATGTATGACTCTCTTGTGATTTTTAGTTGCTGCACCCTTTAATTTCCTCCTTAAACTGATCCCACACCTCCTGATCTATTCTCTTTTGACAATCCATTTAGAACACACCCATGACCCAGCATTTGGTCCCTCCTAATATTTCCTGTTAACTCATTGATTTGTGAAGTGCCTTGGGCCATTTGTCTAGGGTGATTATTTTAATTTTGGGGTTTAATCCTTTTAGGGCAGTGAATCATAGAATTTATAGTGCAGAAGGAGGCCATTTGGCCCATCTGGTCTTCACCAGCCCTTGGAAAGAGCACCCCACTTAAGCTCACACATCCACCCTATCCCCATAACCCAGTAACCTCACCTAACCTTTTTGGACACAAAAGGGTAATTTTACCCTGGCCAATCGACCGAACCTGCACATCTTTGTACTATGGGAGGAAACCGGAGCACCCAGAGGAAGCGCACTAATAGACATGGAGAAAGTGCAGACCCCGCACAGACAGTGACCCAAGCCGGGAATCGAACCTGGGACCCTGGAGCTGTGAAGCGACTGTGCTACCGTGCCGCCCCTTGTGATTTGTTTTACAGCGTGTACCTAAATCTTGAACTAATGTCCCCCTTAAATATTTCAGACTGACACTTGCTTGTGGGGGTATTGCCATGAATTCTGTGGAGGATCTCACTCCAGAGTGCTTGGGACACGCTGGACTTGTGTATGAACACACACTGGTAGGTGGTGATATTTGCCTTTTCTCTCCATTGTAATAGAATTCATTGTTGGTTTATACTGTGATGCAGTACACACTTTAATGTTCCTGTATACTTTGTCTTTAAGATTAAAACAGCAAATTAATATTTGGCTGTCAATTGTATTCAGTGTGAAATATATGTTTCCATTGAAAGTTGTGTGCTTGCCCTAAGAAAGTTGAAGGCATTTGTAAGCAAGCCTTTGGCATCAGGTGTCAGCTTTGCTTCAGTTTGTGCACCCTGTCAGGTTATTGTTCCAACCTGCTCCAGGACTTGAGAACATACTCATCTACCAAATGTAATATTTCCAAATTGGTGGGTGATGCAAAGCTAGGTGGGGATGTGCAGAAGATGTAAAGCAGAAGGATTTGGATGGATTTAAGGAGTGGGCAAGAGCATGGAAAATGGGATATAATGTGGGAAAATGTGAGGTCGTCCACTTTGGTAGCAGGACTTAATTGGTAAGACATTGGAAAGTGTGGATGTACACCGGGACTGTGGCTAACATGTAGGTGCAGCAAGTGGTTCAGAAGGTGAATGGAATGTTTACCTTTAACGCAAGATGTTTTGAGTCTTGCTTCAATTGTACAGAAGCTTGGTTTGATGGCACCTGGAGTACTGTGTGCAGTTTTGGTCCTGATACCTCCAGAAAGGATATTAGTGCCAGAGAGGGAGTGCAACATAAGTTCACCAGACTTGTTCTGAGGGTGGTGGGACTGTATTATGAAGAGAGATTGGGAAAACTGGGCCTGTATTCTCTAGAGTTTCGAAGAATGAGGCGCAATTCAATTGAAACACCACAAAATGCTCAAAGGAATAGACTGGGTAGATGCAGACAAGATCTTTCCTTTGGTTGAGCAGTCTCGGTCCAGGAGACACAATTTCAAAATAAGGGGGAAGCCACTTAAGACCGAGATGAAGAGGAATTTCTTTACGCACAGGGTTGAGAGTCTTTGAAATTCTCTGCCCTAGAGTTTGTGGAAGCTTCATCGTAGAGGATGTTTATGATAGCGATTTCTGATTGACAATAACGTAAAGGGTTATGGGAGTAGTCATAATATTGAATAGTGGAGCAAACTCGATAGGCTGATGACCTACTCCTGTCCCTGTAAATGAAACAAAGGTCTGTTATTGGTCTTTAGTAGATGTAAACAAATTATTCAGAAATGGGAGACTGTGTGACGCGAGTTCTGCTGTGATTCTCTTCAGGAAAAACCTGTTTTAAACCATAACAGTGGTAACTAAAACAGTAACACGATACTGCAGATTTTGAACCCTGTTAAATTTGTTTCTCTCTCGAAAGATGCTGCCAGACCTACTGAGTACTTCAGCATTTCCTGTTTGATGTCCCATTATCTGGTGTTATGAATCAGATTTGTTGATCACAAAGAATGGACTAAAGAATTTTCATTTAAATCCAGGGGGAAGAGAAGTTCACCTTTGTTGAGCAATGTGATAATCCTCGGTCAGTGACTCTGCTTCTCAAGGGACCAAACAAGCACACTTTAACACAAATCAAAGATGCGGTGCGTGATGGTCTGCGTGCTGTGAAGAATGCAGTTGAGGATGGCAAGTAAATTTAAATTATAAATACTTCATTAGGCACAATTTCTCGTGCTGAGTTGAGATTCTGTCTTGATGTGGTCTTCACTGGCTAGGCCAGCATTTATTGTCCACCCCTAATTGTCCTTGAGATGGTGATGGTGGTGCGCTTTCTTCTTAAACATCTGCAGTCCAAGTGGGTGTTCTAAGTACACCCACACGTGCTTTTGGGGAGGGAGTTTCAAGATTTTGACCCAGTGTCAGTGAATTGAACAATGATTATATTTCCAAGTCAGGGTGGTGAGGGACTTGGAGGGGAACCTCCAGGTGGTGGGGTTAGAACATAGAACATATAACAGTACAGCACAGAACAGGCCCTTCAGCCCTCGATGTTGTGCCGAGCCATGATCACCCTACTCAAACCCACGTATCCACCCTATACCCGTAACCCAACAACCCCCCACCCCTTAACCTTACTTTTTAGGACATACGGGCAATTTAACATGGCCAATCCACCTAACCCGCACATCTTTGGACTGTGGGAGGAAACCGGAGCACCCGGAGGAAACCCACGCACACACGGGGAGGATGTGCAGACTCCACACAGACAGTGACCCAGCCGGGAACCGAACCTGGGACCCTGGAGCTGTGAAGCATTTATGCTAATCACCATGCTACCGTGCTGCCCACAGGGGTTCCTGTGTATCTGCTGCTCTTGTCCTTCTAGATGGTAGTGGTCGTGGGTTTCGAAGGTGAGTTGCTGCAGTCGTTCGTGTAGATGGTACACACGGCTGCCACTGCTCGTCGATCGTGGAGGGTTTGAATGTTTATGGAATGAGGAGTAATCAAGTGGGGCTGCATTGTCCTGGATGGTGTCGAGCTTCATGAATGTTGTTGGAGCTGCACTCATCCAGGCAAGTGGGGAGTATTCCATCACTACTTTTTTTTATTCAAAATATTTCATTTATTACAGCATATTCAAACCATTTAAACAAACTTTACATTATTACAAAAAAATCCTCGACACAACCCCATCCATCCTCACCCAGCGCTGTACCAAAACTACCCCGACCCCAACAGCTGACGGTAAGCAGCTCCTTAAAAAATGGTAATGAACGGCTGCCATCTTGAGTAAAACCCATCCACCGTCCCTTTCATAACATCGGGGTTTGTTTAGCACAAGTGGGCTAAACAGCTGGCTTGTACTGCTGAAGAATGCCAGTAGCGCGGGTTCAATTCCAGTCCCGGCCTACCCGAACAGGCACCGGAATGTGGCGGCTAGGGGCTTTTCACAGTTACTTATTGAAGCCCACTTGTGACAAGAGGGGATCTGGTGGGAGTATGGGCTTAGGTAGGGTGCTCTTTGCAAAAAAAAAAAAGGGCCGTTGCAGATTCGATGGGCTGAATTGCCTCCTGCACTGTAAATTCTATGAAACCACACTTAGTCTCGCTGTGCATCACAAACCAGCTGTCCAATGAACTGAGCTAAACCGTCCCCAGTAATAACGCCCCCCCCCCCCCAATCCCGTCTATCCCTTTGTTTTTAAAAAAAAAATCCCTACAAACTAGAGGGGTCTTGCCTGCCCAAACAAAAGTAGATGTTTACTTATTGATCATACCAAAAATGCCTTTGAGAGAAAGACTGGGAGACACTAAAACAAAAATCTTGAGAGAATATTCATCTTCACTGTCTGGACTCTTCAAATCGGCCTTCAACCCATCAACCAGACTGGGCAAGCTTATGGAGTGAGGGAGTGAGGCTCAATCATGAGCCACCCAAATTCTCAGATGCTGGAAACTGGCCCTGGTGGGACGGAAACAGTAGCCTCGCACCTGTCATGGGTAACTTGTACCCCGAAAAGGAACCAAACCTCCATAGCATCACCATTATCTCCCCCACGTTGGAGAGATGATCTGTAATGTACAACAACAAATCGTCCACATACAAGGACACTGTGCTCCCTCCCTCCCTGCTCATTCCCTCTTCACTCAGCAGGGAACCATCTGGACCTGGTGCTTTACCCATGTGCATTAGACTAATATAGTTCATAATCTACTCCGGTCCAGTCAGTGCCTCCAACTCCTACCTTCTATGCTGCTCCACCCACCTAAAAATTGGAACATTTTTGACGACGACTCCGGAGGTTGAGACTTGTACAGCCCATGGTAAAAGGTCTGAAATGCCTCTTTGATCGTCTCTGGGGCAGAAACCAACCCACCACCTGATTCTCTGATCTGAACTATCTCCTGCGAGGCAGCCTGCTCTTTCAGCTAGTGAGCTAACAAGCGGCTGGCCTTCTCCCCATCTCATCAAACTTCCCCATCGATGACCACGTTGGCTCACCGTCTTTCCGGTTGACAACTCTAAATCCATCTGCGGGTTTGGGACAGTCGTATTGACGGTCCACCTCGAGGATAGAATCCACCAGTCTCCGCCTCTCCACCCTTCCAGATATAACCCCTATATTACTTGCAAGAAATATTACTTCCCCCAAATAACTTTCCAGAGCAAAGAGGGAGAAATTGCCTCATTCTTATTGAACTCCACACTCCCCAATGGCCGAAGCTATTCGCTCGCAAAAACCTTTCTCCGCAAGCAACCTCCAGGGGGTTCACAGAGAGCAACCCCACTCCAACACACCATCCACATAATGTGAGGCATGATCCAATATTACGATCACTGACCCACACGCCTGACCCCAGGGAGCAAAGACCTGCCCAACACAAAAAAACAAATCTGCGAGTAAACCTGACCATGGGAAAAGATACCAGGTTCAGCCATATCTCCCGCCCTCCCGGCGAGGCAATCTGACAGGGCCCCAACCTGCACTGGCTCCAGGCTCACCCAAGATGGCCACCATCACCTTCATCAAACTATTTCAAATACAAAGGAACCTGTACCATCACATCACAACCGAATACTTATACTAATCTGTATTAGTCTTTATTAAGCTTGATACCGTAAGAATCAAAAGAACCCCCCCCATAGGTAACCAGCTGGAGCCATCAGCATGTAATTAAAAAGGCAAATGGAATGTTAGCGTTTATTGCAAAAGGACTGGAGTATAAAAGTAGAGAAGTGTTGTTGCAATTGTACAGGGTGTTGGTGAGACCACATCTGGAGTATTGTGTCCAGTTTTGGTTGTCTTATTTGAGGAAGGATGTGGTGGCATTGGAGGCAGATCAGAGGAGATTCACCAGATTGATTCCGGGGATTAAAGGGTTGACGTATGAGGAGAGATTAAACAGTTTGGGTTTATACTCGCTGGCGTTTGGAAGGATAAGAGGGGATCTGATCGAGGTGTATAAAGTGTTAAATGGATTGATGAAGTAAACATAGACCAAATGTTCCCACTTGTAGGGAAATCTAGAATGAGAGGTTACAGATAAGGTTGAGAGATGGTAGATTTAAAACTGAGATGAGGAGGAACTACTTCCCGTAGAGGGTGGTGAATTTGTGGAACTCGCTACCCCATAGTGCAGTGGAATTGGAGTCATTAAATGATTTCAAGAAAGAGATTGATAAGTTTTTGATTTTTTTAAAAAACAAGTGGATTTGAGACCAGGAACAGACCTGTCACGATTTGATTGAATGCAGGCTCGTTGGGCTGAATTGCCTACTCCAAATACCGAGTTCCTTCCCCTCTCGGCTCCTGTTAGCCAGCAAACCTGCTATCAGGGTGAATCCCGCCTAAGGTAAAAAAAAAATACAATCTTTCACATTGAATCCATGAACAGCTCCCCAACCCATACCCAACTTTAATATCAAACATTATGGGAAGAAAACAAATCCCCATCTCCCAACAGTTCCAACTAGACAGTGAACCCCAAATTCACCCGGAAGCAACCCCCAGCAACAAGCCCCATAACAACAGCCCCCCCCCCCCCCCCCCCCCAAATCCGTGTTTATTAACAATGTCATTTGCTTCTTCTGACGGGTCGAAATAGTAATCTGTCTCTGAAAGTAGCACTAGGACAAGCGGCTACTCCATCCCAAAACGCATGTTGCGCTTGTCTAGGGTCACCTAGGCCTCATTGAATGCCACGCAGCACCCTGCCAACTCTGCCGCAACGTCTTGATATATTCTGATGGGGTGGCCCTCCCCTCTGCACTCTTGAGTGTCCTTCACCCATCTCGGGGCCTGCTTCATATCCAGCTATCTCGAGCCATATAATAATTCATGGTGGTTCCCCCCAATCTGGCCTTCTGTCTCCGCAATCGATGGGCCCGCTCCAACCCGGGAGGGATGGAAAAGACCCCATCCTCACTAACCTGTTGCATCATAGATGTTTACAGCATGGAAACTGGCCTTTCCATCCAAATTGTCCATGTCGCCCAGTTTATACCACTAAGCTAGTCCCAATTGCCTGCATTTGGCCCAATCCCTCTTCCCATCTTACCTATATAACTGTTCAAATGCTTTTTAAAAGACAAAACTGTACCCGACTCTATTACTGCCTCTGGCAACTCATTCCAGACACTCACCACTCTGTGTGAAAATGTTGCCATTCTGGACCCATTTGTATCACTCCCCTCTCAACTTAAACCTATGCCCTCTAGTTCTAGACAACTCTTACCTTTGGGAAAAGATGTTGACTCTCTACCTTATATATGTCCCTCATTATTTTATAGACCTCTGAGATCACCCCAAAGCCTTCAAAGCCCCAGGGATAAAAAAGTTCCGAGTCTCTATCCAGCCTCTCCTTGTAACTCACGCCATCAAGTCCCGGTAGCATCCTAATAAATATTTTCTGCACTTTCTAGTTTAATAACATCCTTCCTATAATAGGGTGACCAGAACTGAACACAGTATTCCAAGTGTGGCCTTATTAATGTCTTGTATAACTTCGACAAGACATCCCAACTCCTGTATTCAATGTTCTGACCAAGAAAACCTAGCATGCTGAATGCCTTCTTCACCACCCTGCCCACCTGTGACTCCACCTTCAAGGAGCTGTGAACCTGTTCTCCATGATCTCTTTGTTCTATAATTCTCTACCATTCACTGAGTAAGTCCTGCGATCTACCACAATGCATCACCTCACATTTATTTCAATTAAACTCCATCTGCCATTCACCTGCCCACTGGCCCAATTGAACAAGATCCCGTTGCATTTCTAAATAACGTTCTTCACAGTCCGCTATGCCGCCAATCTTGGTGTCATCTTCAAACTTACTAACCATGCCTCCTAAATTCTCATCCAAATCATTAATATAAATAACAGTGGACCTGAGGCACACCGCTGGTCGCAGGCCTCAGTTTGAAAAACAACCCTCTACAACCACTCTTTGTCTTCTGTCGTCAAGCCAATTTTGTATCCAGTTGGCTACCTCACCCTGGATCCCATGAGATTTCACCTTATGCCTACCATGAGGTACCTTGTCAAAGGCCTTGCTAAAGTTCATGTAGATAACGTCGACTGCACTGCCCATATCTACCTTTTTGGTCACCCCTTCAAAAAACTCGTATCAAATTTGTGAGACATGATTTTCCACTCACAAAGCCATCCTGGCTGTCCCTAATCAGTCCTTGCCTCTCTAAATGCTTGTAGATCTTACTCGGAATACCTCCTCACAACTTACCCACCACTGACGTTAGACTCACCAGTCTCTAGTTCCCTGGCTTTTCCCTGCGGCTGTCCTTAAACAAAGGCACAACATTTGTAACTCTCCAATCTTCAGGCACCTCATCTGTGGCTGTCGACGGTTCAATTATCTCTGCTAGGGGACCCGCAATTTCTTCCCTAGCCTCCCACAAGGTCCCAGGATAGATTTCATCAGGTCCCGGGGATTTATCTACCTTGATGAGCTTTATTTAAGACTTCCAGCATCTCCTCCTCTGTAATATGTCCACCCCTCAAAACATCTCTTTATTTCCCCAAGTTCCCTAATATCCATGCCTTTCTCAACAGTAAACACCAATGAGAAATATTTATTTCGATGTCCCCCTTTCTTGTGGATCCGCACATAGACGACCTTTTAGATCCTTAAGAGGCCCTACCCTCTCCCTCGTTACTCTTTTGCCCTTTATGTATTGTAGAAGCTCTTTGGATTCTCCTTTGCCTGATCTGCCAAAGCAATCTCGTGTCCCCTTTGTGCCCTCCTGATTTCGCTCTTAACTCTACTCCAACAACCTCTATACTCTTCAAGGGATCCACTTGATCCCAGCTGCCAATGCATGTCATATGTCGTCTCCTTTTTGACCAGGGTTTCAATATCCCAAGTCATGAAATGAAAATCGCTTATTGTCACGAGTAGGCTTCAATGAAGTTACTGTGAAAAGCCCCTAGTCGCCACATTACGGCGCCTGTCCGGGGAGGCTGGTACGGGAATCGAACCGTGCTGCTGGCCTGCTTGGTCTGCTTTAAAAGCCAGCGATTTAGCCGTGTGAGCTAAACCAGCCCCTTCCAGGGTTCCTGGCTTCTACCAGCCCTGACCTTCACTCTAAAATGATTGTGCTCACCCTGAGCCCTTGTTAACACCCTTTTGAAAGCCTCCCACTTACCAGCCGTTCCTTTGCCTGTAAACAGGCTCCCCCAATCAACTTTTGAATGTTCCTGTCTAGTACCATCAAAATTGGCTTTGCCCCAATTTAGAACTTTTGGGCCAGACATATCATTCCCCATAGCTGTCTTAAAACTAAAATACATCTGAACCTGAGGGGCACCAATATCCTGGGGGGGAGATTTGTTAGTGCTCTTTGGGGGGGTTTAAACTAATTCAGCAGGGGCATGGGAACCTGGATTGTAGTTTTGGGGTACGGGAGATTGAGAGTATAGAGGTCAGGAGCACAGATTTGACTTCGCAGGAGGGTGCCAGTGTTCAGGTAGGTGGTTTGAAGTGTGTCTACTTCAATGCCAGGAGTATACGAAATAAGGTAGGGGAACTGGCAGCATGGGTGGGTACCTGGGACTTTGACGTTGTGGTCATTTCAGAGACATGGATAGAGCAGGGACAGGAATGGTTGTTGCAGGTTCCGGGGTTTAGGTGTTTTAGTAAGCTCAGAGAAGGGGGCAAAAGAGGGGGAGGTGTGGCGCTGCTAGTCAAGGACAATATTACGGTGGCGGAAAGGATGCTAGATGGGGACTCTTCTTCTGAGGTAGTATGGGCTGAGGTTAGAAACAGGAAAGGAGAGGTCACCCTGTTGGGAGTTTTCTATAGGCCACCTAATAGTTCTAAGGATGTAGAGGAAAGGATGGCGAAGATGATTCTGGAAAAGAGCGAAAGTAACAGGGTAGTTGTTATGGGAGACTTTAACTTTCCAACTATTGACTGGAAAAGATATAGTTCGAGTACATTAGATGGGTCGTTCTTTGTACAATGTGTGCAGGAGGGTTTCCTGACACAATATGTTGACAGGCCAACAAGAGGCGAGGCCACATTGGATTTGGTTTTGGGTAATGAACCAGGCCAGGTGTTAGATCTGGAGGTAGGTGAGCACTTTGGAAACAGTGACCACAATTCAGTGACCTTTACGTTAGTGATGGAAAGGGATAAGTATACCCCGCAGGGCAAGAGTTATAGCTGGGGGAAGGGCAATTATGATGCCATTAGACATGACTTAGGATGTGTTGGTTGGAGAAGTAGGCTGCAAGGGTTGGGCACACTGGATATGTGGAGCTTGTTCAAGGAACAGCTATTGCATGTTCTTGATAAGTACGTACCAGTCAGGCAGGGAGGAAGGGGTCGAGCGAGGGAACCGTGGTTTACCAAAGAAGTGGAATCTCTTGTTAAGAGGAAGAAGGAGGCCTATGTGAAGATGAGGCATGAAGTTTCAGTTGGGGCGCTTGATAGTTACAAGGAAGCAAGGAAGGATCTAAAGAGAGAGCTGAGACGAGCAAGGAGGGGACATGAGAAGTCTTTGGCAGGTAGGATCAAGGAAAACCCAAAAGCTTTCTATAGGTAGGTCAGGAATAAAAGAATGACTAGGGTAAGAGTAGGGCCAGTCAAGGACAGTGGTGGGAAGTTGTGTGTGGAGGCTGAGGAGATAAGCGAGATACTAAATGAATACTTTTCGTCAGTATTCACTCAAGAAAAAGATAATATTGTGGAGGAGAATGCTGAGACCCAGGCTACTAGAATAGATGGCATTGAGGTGCGTAGGGAAGAAGTGTTGGCAATTCTGTACAAGGTGAAAATAGATAAGTCCCCGGGGCCGGATGGGATTTATCCTAGGATTCTCTGGGAAGCCAGGGAAGAGATTGCTGAGCCTTTGGCTTTGATTTTTAGGTCATCATTGGCTACAGGAATAGTGCCAGAGGACTGGAGGATAGCAAATGTGGTCCCTTTGTTCAAGAAGGGGAGTAGAGATAACCCCGGTAACTATAGGCCGGTGAGCCTAACGTCTGTGGTGGGTAAGGTCTTGGAGAGGATTATAAAAGATACGATTTATAATCATCTAGATAGGAATAATATGATTAGGGATAGTCAGCATGGTTTTGTGAAGGGTAGGTCATGCCTCACAAACCTTATCGAGTTCTTTGAGAAGGTGACTGAACAGGTAGACGAGGGTAGAGCAGTTGATGTGTATATGGATTTCAGTAAAGCGTTTGATAAGGTTCCCCACGGTCGGCTATTGCAGAAAATACGGAGGCTGGGGATTGAGGGTGATTTAGAGATGTGGATCAGAAATTGGCTAGTTGAAAGAAGACAGAGAGTGGTAGTTGATGGGAAATGTTCAGAATGGAGTTCAGTTACGAGTGGCGTACCACAAGGATCTGTTCTGGGGCCGTTGCTGTTTGTCATTTTTATAAATGACCTAGAGGAGGGCGCAGAAGGATGGGTGAGTAAATTTGCAGACGACACTAAAGTCGGTGGAGTTGTAGACAGTGCGGAAGGATGTTGCAGGTTACAGAGGGACATAGATAAGCTGCAGAGCTGGGCTGAGAGGTGGCAAATGGAGTTTAATGTGGAGAAGTGTGAGGTGATTCACTTTGGAAAGAATAACAGGAATGCGGAATATTTGGCTAATGGTAAAGTTCTTGGTAGTGTGGATGAGCAGAGGGATCTCGGTGTCCATGTACATAGATCCCTGAAAGTTGCCACCCAGGTTGATAGGGTTGTGAAGAAGGCCTATGGTGTGTTGGCCTTTGTTGGTAGAGGGATTGAGTTCCGGAGCCATGAGGTCATGTTGCAGTTGTACAAAACTCTAGTACGGCCGCATTTGGAGTATTGCGTACAGTTCTGGTCGCCTCATTATAGGAAGGACGTGGAAGCTTTGGAACGGGTGCAGAGGAGATTTACCAGGATGTTGCCTGGTATGGAGGCAAAATCTTATGAGGAAAGGCTGATGGACTTGAGGTTGTTTTCGTTAGAGAGAAGAAGGTTAAGAGGTGAATTAATAGAGGCATACAAAATGATGAGAGGGTTAGATAGGGTGGACAGCGAGAGCCTTCTCCCGCGGATGGAGGTGGCTAGCACGAGGGGACATAGCCTTAAATTGAGGGGTAATAGATATAGGACAGAGGTCAGAGGTGGATTTTTTACGCAAAGAGTGGTGAGGCCGTGGAATGCCCTACCTGCAACAGTAGTGAACTCGCCAACATTGAGGGCATTTAAAAGTTTATTGGATAAGCATATGGATGATAAGGGCATAGTGTAGGTTAGATGGCCTTTAGTTTTTTTTTCCATGTCGGTGCAACATCGAGGGCCGAAGGGCCTGTACTGCGCTGTATCGTTCTATGTTCTAATGGAATTATGGTCACTGGTCCAAAGTGATCCCTCACTAACACTTCAATCACCTACCCTTATTCCCCAAGAGGTGGTCACGTTTTGCTCCCTCTCTAGTTGGGCCATCCACATACTGAATGAGAAATTCCTCCTGAATACACTCAACAAATTTCTCTCCATCTAAACCCCTGATGCTATGGCTGTCCTAGTTAATGTTGGGAAAGTTAAAGTCCCCTACTATTACCACCTCTATTTTCCTTGTAGCTATCTGTAATCTCCTTATATATTTGCTCCTCCACTTCCTGCTGACTATTTGGGGGCCTATCAAATCCATTCAAAGTGATCTCCCCCTTCTTATTTTCCAGTTCTACCCAAATAGGGGCGAACCTTCGGCACAATAGCACAGTGGTTAGCACTGTTGCTTCACAGTGCCAGGGTCACTGGTTCGATTCCCGGCTTGGAATTCCTGTCTGTGCGGAGTCGGTACATTCTCCCCGTGTCTGTGTGGGTTTCCTCCGGATGCTGCGGTTTCCTCCCACAAGCCCGAAAGATGTGCTGTTAGGACATTTTGAATTCTCCTTCTGTGTACCCGAACAGATGTCGGAATGTGGCGACTCGGGAATTTTCACAGTAACTTCATTGCAATGTAAGCCTACTTGTGACAATATTATTGTAAAGATTATTATCATTATTAAATCCTCTCTCTATACTGCCATGATATTCTCCCTCATCAAAACTGCAACTCCCCCTCAAAGAACAAAGAAAAGTACAGCACAGGAACAGGCCCTTTGGCCCTCCAAGCCTGTGCCGACCATGCTGCCCGTCTAAACTAAAATCTTCTACACTTCCTGGGTCCGTATCCCTCTATTCCCATCCTATTCATGTATTTGTCAAGGTGCCCCTCAAATGTCACCATCGTCCCTGCTTCCACCATCCTCTGTTTTTAAAAAAAAACTTGCCTCGTACATCTCCTCTAAACCTTGCCCCTCGCACCTTAAACCTATGCCCCCTAGTAATTGACCCCTCTACCCTGGGGAAAAGCCTCTGACTATCCACTCTGTCTATGCCCCTCATAATTTTGTAGACCTCTATCAGGTCGCCCCTCAGCCTCCTTTGTTCCAGTGAGAACAAATCTAGTTTATTCAACCGCTTCTCATAGCTAATGCCCTCCATACCAGGCAACACCTTGGTAAACCTCTTATTACAACCTCTCCAAAGCCTCCACATCCTTCTGGTAGTGTGGTGACCAGAATTGAACACTATACACCAAGTGTGGCCTAACTAAGGTTCTATACAGCTGCAACATGACTTGCCAATTTTTATACTCAATGCCCCGGCCAATGAAGGCAAGCATGCCGTATGCCTTCTTGACTACCTTCTCCACCTGTGTTGCCCCTTTCAGTGATCTGTGGACCTGTACACCTAGATCTCTCTGACTGTCAATACTCTTGAGGGTTCTACCATTCACTGTATATTCCCTACCTGCATTAGACCTTCCAAAATGCATGACCTCCCATTTGTCTGGATTAAACTCCATCTGCCATCTCGCCACCCAAGTCTCCAAACGATCTAAATCCTGCTGTCTCCTGTGACAGTCCTCATCGCTATCCGCAATTCCACCAACCTTTGTGTCGTCTGCAAACTTACTAATCAGACCAGTTACATTTTCCTCCAAATCATTTATATATACTACGAACAGCAAAGATCCCAGCACTGATCCCTGCGGAACACCACTAGTCACAGCCCTCCAATTAGAAAAGCACCTTTCCATTGCTACTTTCTGTCTTCTATGGCCTAGCCAGTTCTGTATCCACCGTGCCAGCTCACCCCTGATCCTGTGTGACTTCACCTTTTGTACCAGTCTGCCATGAGGGACCTTGTCAAAGGCCTTACTGAAGTCCATATAGACAACATCCACTGCCCTACCTGCATCAATCATCTATGTGACCTCTTCGAAAAACTCTATCAAAAGTTAGTGAGACAAGACCTCCCCTTCACAAAACCATGCTGCCTCTCACTAATACGTCCATTTGCTTCCAAATGGGAGTAGATCCTGTCTCGAAGAATTCTCTCCAGTAATTTCCCTACCACTCACCGGTCTGTAGTTTCCTGGATTATCCTTGCTACCCTTCTTAAACAAAGGAACAACATTGGCTATTCTCCAGTCCTTCGGGACATCACCTGAAGACAGAGAGGACCAAAGATTCCTGTCAAGGCCTCAGCAATTTCCTCTCTAGCCTCCTTCAGTATTCTGGGGTAGATCCCATCAGGCCCTGGGGACTTATCTACCTTAATATTTTTCAAGATGCCGAACACCTCGTCTTTTTGGATCTCAATGTGACCCAGGCTATCTACACACCCTTCTCCAGACTCAGCATCCACCAATTCCATCTCTTTGGTCAATACTGAATACTGATGAACATTTAGTACCTCACCCTCCTCCCGTACTACTTGTTCTCTCTTTCCTATACCATCTGTACCGCGGAACATTGAGCTGCCATTCCTGCCCCTCCCTTAACCATGTTTAAGTAATAGCTATAATATCCCAGTCCCACGGACCCATCCATGTCCTGAGTTCATCTGCCTTGCCTGTCGGGCCTCTGCATTGAAATGAATGCAGTTTAATCCAGACTTTCCTTGCTCTCAGCCAGGCTTTCTCAGGCCATCTGTTCAGTCATGTTTTGTACACTCTCCCTGTGTTTTATTTCTCTTAGCCTTACTGGACCCATTCACCGAGTTCTGCACAGTCTCTGGACTGTGGCCCTTTTTGATTTTTGACTTTGGTTTCTCTGCCTTTCACTTTTCCCCTGACTGCCTTTTGTTTCTGTTCCCACTTTACTCCCCTCTAACTTCCTGCTTTGGTTCCTATCCCACTGCCACAGTAATTTAAACCCTCCCCAACAGCACTAGCAAACACTCCCCTGAGGACATTGGTTCCAGTCCTGTCCTGGTGCAGACCGTCCAGTTTGTACTGGTCCCACCTCCCCGAGACCCGGTTCCAATAGAACATAGAACAGTACAGCACAGAACAGGCCCTTCGGCCCTCAATGTTGTGCCGAGCCATGATCACCCTACTCAAACCCACGTATCCACCCTAAACCCGTAACCCAACAACCCCCCCCCCCCCCCCCCCCCCCCCCCCCCCCCCCCTTAACCTTACTTTTATTAGGACACTACGGGCAATTTAGCATGGCCAATCCACCTAACCCGCACATCTTTGGACTGTGGGAGGAAACCGGAGCACCCGGAGGAAACCCACGCACACAGGGGGAGGACGTGCAGACTCCACACAGACAGTGACCCAGCCGGGAATCGAACCTGGGACCCTGGAGCTGTGAAGCATTTATGCTAACCACCATGCTACCCTGCTGCCCCGATGTCCCAGAAATTTGTAATCCTCCCTCTTGCACCATCTCTCTCAATTCACCTGAGGAAGGAGCAGTGCTCCGAAAGCTAGTGATTTGAAACAAACCTGTTGAACTTTAACCTGGTGTCACGGGACATAGGTTTTCTACCTATATCATTGGTGTCTGTTCACCTTCCCTCTCCAGAATGTCATGCAGCCGCTCCGAGACATCCTTGACCCTTGCACCAGGGAGGCAACGTACATTCCTGGCATTTTGTTTGCATCCGCAGAAATGCCTGTCTATTCTCCTTACCATTGAGCCCCCTATCACTATAGCTCTGCCACTTCCTGCCTTCCTGTACAGCTAGCCAGCCACTGTGCCATGAACCTGGCTGCTGCCTTCGCCTGGTGAGCCATCCCTCGCAACAGTATCCAAAACAGTATACCTTCCTCTGTCTGGTGGTCACCCACTTCCTTTCGCCCTCAGTAATCTTTAACTACGGTGTGACCAACTCACTAAACATGCTCACCATGGCTTCCTCCTCATTGTGGATACTTCAAAGTTAATCCATCCATCTAGCAGTCTAACAGGAGCTGCACTTCGACCACGTAAAGAAGCCAGGAACACCGGAAAGGTCCCCGAATTCCCACATTGCACAGGAGTAGCATAACACTTGTCTGGGATCTCCTGCCATGACTTAACCCGTTAACATACAACAACAACAGGGCAGCACGGTGGCCTAGTGGTTAGCACAACCGCCTCACGGCGCTGAGGTCCCAGGTTCGATCCCGGCTCTGGGTCACTGTCCGTGTGGAGTTTGCACATTCTCCCCGTGTCTGCGTGGGTTTCGCCCCCACAACCCAAAAATGTGCAGAGTAGGTGGATTGGCCACGCTAAATTGCCCCTTAATTGGAAAAAATAATTGGCTAATCTAAATTTATTTTAAAAAACATACAACAACAACTACAATGCCAAGTGAAAATGGGCAACCAAGGATTGGCAATAAATGCAGGCCCACATAAGACCATAAGGAGTCTGGTAACGGCGGGGAAGAAGCTGTTTTTTTAATGTGTTAGTAGGTGTTCTCAGACTTTTGTATCTCCTGCCCGATGGAAAAGGTTGGAAGAGAGAATAACCCGGCTGGGAGGAGTTTTTGATTATGCTGCCCGCTTTCCCATGAAATAATACTTGTCACAGGATTCCTAACCTGCTCTTGCACCCACAGTATTTATACTAGTCCAGCTTAGTTTCTGGTCATCCTGCAGGATGTTGATAGTGGAGGATTCAGTGATGGTAATCTTGTTTGGGGTGGTCACTTGGTGGTGCATGAAAGGCATGAGCATCCTGCTCTTCGTTATGTAAAAAGAATCAAAACAGCCACAGTCGTAACCAAAAAGGGAAGACGAGACCAGAAGTGGTCTGAAGAGGAGGTTGCCCTCCTAAGACAACTGGAGGTTCAATTCGCTGGAGAGCGATGTATTAATAAAATAATCGCCCCCACCCTAACATCTAAGTCAGCGAAACAAATCTCTGACAAACGCAGGATTATACAGAGGACACCAAAGGTTGTCGCAGCAGCTGCTGAGGAGATTCCCATGGAGGATACCCCAGCATCCGAACCCGAGGGGGAAACGTGTAACCCTAATACATCAGAACCTTGCCCACAGAGAATGCTAAGACCACCAAATTCAATCCCACGACACAGATTGATGAACAACTTACAAAAACCGAACAACTCGTGGACAAGAGGAACGACCCCTGCAGTCAGGTTGTGGCCATTGGGATTGTTGAAGACATCACCAATTTGCTGATGCTAAAGGGGGTGAAACCCCAAAAAGATAAAAGACCTCAAAAGGGTCGAGAACGGAAAAACAAGACCAGAAAGTGTAACGCTAATAGCGGTGCATGAAAACGATGGGCAGCCCGGAAAGCGATTTTTTAAGAACATCACAATTACTCTACAAATATAACAGGCGCCTACTCGCAAGCCAAATTATGGGCGCACCGGTCAATACCTCATGTCCTCTAGCCATCGAGGAACTTGAATGTTATTTTCAAGACAAACTGTCTAAACCAAATAACAGGGCGAATGTGAGCAAATTCGCCACATACAAGGGCTGCGTAGATAAGGGAGAGCTGATGAAGCCAATTAGAGAAGAGGAAGTCTCCAAAGCAATCGAGGGAATTGATAAGGAAAGTGCGCCTGGTCCAGACGGCATGAAGTTGGTTAACATCCAAGATATTCATAAGAAGGATAACACCCGAATTGCTCGACTCTTCTCTCTTTGGATCAAATCGGCGACAATCCCTGATTCTCTCAAAAAGAGTCGAACTGTTCTGATACCCAAATGCGAAGATCAGGAGCGTCTTAAAGACGTCGACAACTGGAGGTCTATCACCATCGGACCTATGCTACTCCGCCTTTTTACAAAAATTATGGCGAAATGTCTCCGTGAGACTATTTGGATCAACCCGTGCCAGAAAGGTTTCCTTGCAGCTACCCCGGGATGCAACGAAAATATTGCTATCCTTGAGAATATCAGTAAGGGGGCGAAGAAGAATAAAAAGGACCTTGCAGTTGTCTTCGTCGATTTGGCAAAAGCATTCGACTCAGTTGGACATAAACTCATTCTGAAAACACTGCAAAGAATGCAGTTACCCCACAATTTCATATCGCTGGTCACAGACCTGTAACACAACAATGGTTGAAGGTAAAGATACCAAAACCGCGGCAATCAAAATCAAAAGGGGTGTCAAATAGGGAGACCAATTCTCTTCAACATTGCGATGGATCCATTGATTTGCACCCTGGAAGAGGCCAACTCAGGAGCTGCCATGCCCCTGGGAGGAATTTGAGTCAATTGCTCCGCCCTGGCCTTTGCAGATGACATTGCCCTTTTAAGTGACTCGCACGCTGGGATGGACAGGAACCTAAAGATTCTCCAGTCATTTTGTATTAATACGGGTCTGGCAATAAATGTCAAGAAGACCAAGGGCTTTCATTTTGCCTATATGTCCAAGACCTTTATTTACAACCACCGTGAGAATTGGAAGCTTGGAAGTGAAGTTATCTCCTACAGCCTACCAGGTGATACTGAAAAGTACCTGGGTGCCCGGATCGATCCTTGGGCAGGCGTGTCAGAAGGGGACTGGTCTGACAAACTTAAAACCTGGACCATCTCGTTACAGGGGTCAGCTTTGCGACCAGTACAAAAGATAGAAATCTTGAAAATACATGTCATTCCTAGGCTGTACTTCCATCTGATCCTGTCCGAAGTGTCGCAGAACGTCCTCTGCAAGTTGGATCAGATCATCTGAAACTCCACCAAGAACATCCTACACCTTCCACCGCACGTTTCCGACGGTATCCTGTATTCACCCAGCAGGAGCGGCGGACTGTTGACAGCGGCGGAAAGCGCAAAGTACTTATTCCATCTGCTATCATTCGGAAACGTGACGCACTAGAGAGGTCCTCTGATATGATCATAAGAGCATCATTCCAATATCGGGGCGAGAACAATATCGAAACCATCAACAAATTAAGGTCGCTCAAGGTCCTTAAAGAAATAGAAGTTTTTGCCCCAAAAACACCGGAAGACAGTCGAGAAGAGGAGAACTCTAGAATTTTGGAAGCAGTGGCAGTGCCCATATTAGTCGAACAACTCCAGCAGTGTATGAAACCAGTGAATCGGTACGCTACGCGGAGGGAATGGGAGTTCGAAAAATGCAGGGCTCTGACATTACATACCACCACAATGATCTCAAATTCATGGATCAATACCTTTCATATAATGAAAGCACATCACGGGGGCCTCACGGTAGCATGGTGGTTAGCATCAATGCTTCACAGCTCCAGGGTCCCAGGTTCGATTCCCGGCTGGGTCACTGTCTGTGTGGAGTCTGCACGTCCTCCCCGTGTGTGCGTGGGTTTCCTCCGGGTGCTCCGGTTTCCTCCCACAGTCCAAAGATGTGCGGGTTAGGTGGATTGGCCATGCTAAATTGCCCGTAGTGTAAGGTTAATGGGGGGATTGTTGGGTTACGGGTATACGGGTTACGTGGGTTTAAGTAGGGTGATCATTGCTCGGCACAACATCGAGGGCTGAAGGGCCTGTTCTGTGCTGTACTGTTCTATGTTCTATCACTTAATTAACAATTTATTGCTCAGAACCAATCTTTTTTTTTAAATAATTTTTATTGAGAAATTTTGATTTTATACAACAATAACGCACCTTAGTAAAATACCGAAAATAACAATAATATTACCAATCATATACATTCGCCCCATCCCCATGAACAACCCAGCATTTTAACAACAACGCAAATTCACACACTATAAAGTTACAGAATAAACATTACAATAATGCACCCCCCGGGTTGCTGCTGCTATTGACCCAGTTACCTATCTCTGAGCCAGGAAGTCCAGAAAAGGCTGCCATCGTTTATAGAACCCTTGTATTGATCCTCTCAGGGCAAATTTGACCTTTTCCAATTTTATAAATCCCGCCATGTCACTGATCCAGGTCTCCACGCTTGGGGGCCTTGCATCCTTCCATTGTAACAGAATCCTTCGACGGGCTACTAGGGACGCAAAGGCCAGGACACCGGCCTCTTTCGCCTCCTGCACTCCCGGCTCCACCCCAACCCCAAAAATCGCGAGTCCCCACCCTGGTTTGACCCTGGATCCCACCACCCTCGACACCGTCCCCGCCATCCCCTTCCAGAATTCTTCCAGTGCTGGGCATGCACAGAACATATGGGCGTGGTTCGCAGGACTCCCCGAACATCTGGTGCACCTGTCCTCGCCCCTGAAGAACCTACTCATCCTAGTCCCGGACATGTGGGCCCGGTGCAGCACCTTAAATTGGATGAGACTAAGCCTCGCACATGAGGAGGAAGAGTTGACTCTCTCCAAGGCCTCCGCCCAAGTCCCGTCCTCTATCTGCTCCCCGAGTTCCTCCTCCCATTTAGCCTTCAGCTCCTCCACTGACGACTCCTCCACCTCCTGCATTACCTTATAGATGTCAGACACCTTCCCCTCTCCTACCCACACCCCCGAAAGCACTCTGTCCATCGTCCCCTGCGAGGGCAGCAAAGGGAATCCCTCTACCTGTCGCCTCGCAAACGCCTTTACCTGCAGGTATCTGAACATGTTCCCCTGGGGAAGGCCAAATTTATCTTCCAGTTCTCCCAGGCCCGCAAACCTCCCGCCAATAAACAGGTCCCTCAATTTGCTGATGCCCGCCCTTTGCCATCCCCTGAATCCCCCATCCGTGTTCCCCGGGATGAACCGATGGTTGCCACCCAGTGGAGCCTCCATCGAGCCCCCTGTTTCCCCCCGATGCCGTCTCCACTGTCCCCAGATTCTTAGGGTCGCCGCCACCACCGGGCTCGTGGTAACCCTCTTGGGGGAGAGCGGCAACGGTGCCGTTACCATGGCACCCAGGCTCGTACCTCTACATGACGCCATCTCCATTCTTTTCCACGCCGCCCCTCCCCCCTCCATCACCCATTTACGCACCATTGACACATTGGCTGCCCAATAGTACCCCAGAAGGTTGGGCAGCGCCAGCCCGCCTCTATCCCTTCCTCGCTCCAGGAACACCCTCCTCACTCTCGGAGTCCCATGTGCCCACACAAAGCTCAGAATACTGCCGGTCACTCTCCTAAAGAAGGCCCTGGGGATAAATATGGGCAGGCACTGAAAAAGGAACAAGAACCTCGGAAGCACTGTCATTTTGACGGACTGCACCCTCTCCGCCAACGACAATGGCAGCATGTCCCACCTCCTGAACTCCTCCTCCATCTGATCTACCAGTCTGGTAAAGTTATGCTTGTGGAGAGTCCCCCAGTCCCTGGCCACTTGCACCCCCAGGTACCTAAAGCTCTCCCCTGCCCGCCTAAGCGGGAGCCTACCAATTCCTTCCTCCTGGTCTCCAGGGTGCACCACAAACACCTCGCTCTTGCCTAAGTTTAATTTATAACCTGAGAAGGTCCCAAACTCGGCCAGCAACTCCATCACTCCCGGCATCCCTCCCACCGGGTCCGCCACATACAGTAACAGGCCGTCGGCATACAACGACACCCTATGTTCCTCTCCACCTCGCACCAAGCCTCTCCACCTCTCTGAATCTCTCAATGCCATCGCCAGCGGCTCGATTGCCAGTGCAAACAACAAGGGGGACAAGGGGCAACCCTGCCTGGTCCCTCGGTAAAGCCGGAAGTACTCCGACCTCCTCCTATTCGTGGCCACGCATGCCATCGGGGCCTCATATAGCAGCCTTACCCATCTAATGAACCCTTCACCAAATCCAAACCTCCCCAACACCTCCCATAGGTACCCCCACTCCACTCTATCGAAGGCCTTCTCCGCATCCAGCGCCACCACTATCTCTGCCTCCCCCTCCATCGCCGGCATCATAATGACATTCAGCAATCTCCGCACATTCGTGTTCAGCTGCCTACCCTTCACAAAACCTGTCTGGTCCTCATGCACAACCCCTGGCACACAGTCCTCTATACTGGTGGCCAGGATTTTTGCCAGCACCTTAGCATCCACTTTGAGGAGAGATATGGGCCTGTATGAACCACACTGCTGGGGGTCCTTGTCGTTCTTTAAAATTAACGAGATCAGCGCCCGTGACATCGTCGGGGGCAAAGTCCCCCCTTCCCACGCTTCGTTGAGTGTCCGCACCAGCAAGGGGCCCACTAGGTCCACGAACTTTTTATAAAATTCCACCGGGAACCCATCCGGCCCCGGTGCCTTCCCTGACTGCATCTGCCCGATCCCCTTAACTAGCTCCTCCAGCTCAATCGGCGCACCCAGCCCCTCCACCTTCTCCTCCTGCACCTTCGGGAAAGAAAGCCTGTCAAGGAACCTCTCCATTCCCCTCCTCTCCCCCGTTGGCTCCGACCGGTACAGTTCCCCGTAAAAGTCCTTGAAGACCTCATTCACCTCTACCCCCTTCCGCACCACATTCCCACTCTTGTCTCTCACTCCAGCAATCTCCTCAGCCTCATCCCGCTTACGGAGCTGATGAGCCAGCATCCGACTCGCCTTTTCACCATGTTCGTACACTGCCCCTTGTGCCTTCCTCCACTGTGCCTCAGCCTTTCTAGTGGTCAGCAAATCAAATTTAGCCTGCAGGCTGCGCCTCTCCCCCAACAGTCCCTCCTCTGGTGCCTCTGCATACCTCCTGTCCACCTCCAGCATCTTTCCCACCAGTCTATCCCTCTCACTCCTCTCGCTCCTCTCCCTGTGTGCCCGGATGGATATCAGCTCCCCACGAATTACTGCCTTCAGGGCTTCCCAGACCATCCCCACCTGAACCTCCCCCGTATCATTCACCTCAAGGTACCCCTCAATACTTGCCCGGACCCTCCTACACACCTCCTCCTCCGCCAACAGCCCCACATCCAACCGCCACAATGGACGTTGGTCTCGCACCTCCCCCATCTCCAACTCTATCCAATGCGGAGCGTGGTCGGAGATTGCAATGGCCGAATACTCGGCCTCCTCCACTCTCGGAATCAGTCCCCTACTCACCACGAAGAAATCTATCCGAGAGTAGACCCTATGTACGTGGGAGAAGAAAGAGTACTCACGTGCCCTCGGCCTCACAAACCTCCATGGATCCACTCCACCCATCTGATCCATAAACCCTCTCAGTACCTTGGCCGCTCAGAACCAATCTTTATCCAACGAGAACCACCCTAACGAGGGGCCGTCCGCAGTTTATTAAAACATGCAGGAGGTGCGATGCACCGAATGAAACTCTCTCATATTTCTGGTTGCTGCCCATTTGTTAAATTGGCCAGAATAAAACGGCACAACAAAATCCTAGATTTGTCTCAAAATACGGCTGGACAACTTATCTGGATCCGAGAATAATAGCAATAGACAGCAGTCTCTGGAAGCCTGACATCATCTTCCGGAGGGAGCAGAAAATTACTGTTGTTGATGTCACAGTTCGGTATGAAGATAACAACCTGTCACTTGAAAAAGCTTGGCAGGAAAAAAAGCTAAAATATGAACACCTGGGCTCAGAGATTACAGCGCTAACTGGAGGCTCCGATCCCAAACATTTTGGCTTCGTGATGGGTGCTGGAGGCAAATGGCTGGAACTTAATAACACCTTGTTCAAATTTCTTGGCATTGAAAGGTACCGGTCCTTTGCTCAAATGATCTCCAGACTAACCATCTCATTGACACTGGAATTGTTGACAATTTTCAGTGATAAATACAAGACTTCGAAAACACACGATGCTTCCGAGAACTTAACAAAACAATGAATGAATGACATACAGTTCCACCTCACAGCCAATGGCTGAGATTTCGTGCTAGGTGGTAGACATCATGTCGACGAGCGACGTAAAAACTCGGAACAAGGCGCTCATTGAGTGTATTTAAATAGCCAAATGCCTCGTCATCTAATTAGTGACGCGCATGAATGGATGAACGAGATTTCCACTGTCCCTACCTACTATCTAGCGAAACCACAGCCAAGGGAACGGGCTTGGCAGAATCAGCGGGGAAAGAAGATCCTGTTGAGCTTGACTCTCGTCTGGCACTCTGAAGAGACATGAGAGGTGTAGAATAAGTGGGATGCTCCGGCCGCCGTTGAAATACCACTACTCTTATCGTTTTTTCACTTACCCGGGGAGGCGAGCCCTGAGGGGCTCTCGCTTCTGGTCGATGTCTATGTATTTAGATTATGTATCTATCGTATGTCCTTTGTTTTTCATGCCCTGAATGATCTGTCTGGACTGTATGCAGAACATTACTTTTCACTGTATCTCTGTACACGTGACAATAAATCAAATCCAATTGCAATACTTGTCCCACACTTAAATGCCCTTGTTTAATTGTTGGCAGTGCAGGTTTCAGCCCCATTGCGTGTTCTAAAAATGTATTTTGTGACGATGACGTATACAGATATAAGAACATAAGAACTAGGAGAAGCAGTAGGCCATCTGGCCCCTCGAGCCTGCTCCGCCATTCAATGAGATCATGGGTGATTTTTGTGGACTCAGCTCCACTTTCCGGCCTGAACACCATAACCCTTAACTCCTTTATTCTTCAAAAAACTATCTATCTTTACCTTAAAAACATTTAATGAAGGAGCATCAACTGCTTCACTGGGCAAGGAATTCCATAGATTCACAACCCTTTGGGTGAAGAAGTTCCTCCTAAACTCAGTCCTAAATCTACATCCCCTTATTTTGAGGCTATTCCCCCTAGTTCTGCTTTCACCCGCCAGTGGAAACAACCTGCCCACATCTATCCTATCTATTCCCTTCATAATTTTAAATGTTTCTATAAGATTCCCCCTCATCCTTCTAAATTCCAACGAGTACAGTCCCAGTCTACTCAACCTCTCCTCGTAATCCAACCCCTTCAGCTCTGGGATTAATTTAGTGAATCTCCTCTGCACACCCTCCAGTGCCAGTACGTCCTTCCTCAAGTAAGGAGACCAAAACTGAACACAATACTCCAGGTGTGACCTCACTAACACTAGCAGCATAACCTCTCCCTTTCTGGAGGTTGTGATTTGGTGTCGGGACACTGAGCCATCCATTTAGGGAGCCAATTCTCATGGCAGTGCAGAAATGGGAGTAAAATTGGTATTTGTTGCCTGTTTCTAGGTTGTGTAGTGCCAGGTGCAGGTGCATTTGAAGTTGCAGTGGCAGATGGATTGATCAAACACAAGGCCAGTGTAAAGGGCAGAGCACAGTTGGGAGTGCAAGCATTCGCAGATGCTCTGTTGGTTATTCCCAAGGTAAGTGGCTCCTTTTTTCTATGCTTGTGTTTTCGTACGGATTGTATGTCTCATTGTTTGGGTTTGAGGCAAAGAATGCAATCAGTGTTAATGAGAGCTTTGGTGTTTGAAAGAAAAGATGCTAAGATAGGGCTTTCTGTTATAAATAGGATTGTAGTTCTCGGCCACTGTTTTCCTCTGCACCACAATGAATATGTTTATAGGTTTGTATTCCTGTCCAAGAGTACCAAGAGCTGAGGTGTCCTGGTAGAACAAGAGTTGATGGTTGTTTGAGGACATCGACATGGTTGGGTTTGTGGATTTTCCAGCCAGACGCAGGGGACTACAATTCCCAGCATGCTGAGAGTCTCAGTGCAAGAGCAACCCACTCGGGGATTTTTTGTTTTCTCAGTGGTGACTAACATCTGGCTGGGTAGCTGAGAAATTCATTTTTTTTTAAATAAATAAATTTAGAGTTCCCAATTCATTTTTTCCAATTGAGGGATAATTTAGCGTGGCCAATCCACCTAACCTGCACATCTTTGGCTTGTGGGGGCGAAACCCACGCAAACACGGGGAGAATGTGCAAACTTCACATGAGCAATCCCACAGTCCTTCTTCAAAAGAGTTAACAGGATGATCATGAGCTTTGTCTGGGTGGGGAAATCCCCACGGGTGAAGAAGGCGATGTTGGAGAGGAACCGCAGCGAGGGAGGGCTGGCTTTGCCGAGTCTGATTAATTATTACTGGGCGGCCAACATCGCTATAATAAGGAAGTGGATGGTGGGTACGGGGTCTATTTGGGAGCGGGTGGAGGTGGCTTCGTGCAGGGGCTCCAGCTTGGCAGCCCTGGTCACGGCTCCTCTACTGCTGCCGCCGGCCAAGTACACCACCAGCCCGGTAGTGGTGACGACCCTGCGGATATGGGGCCAGTGGAGGAGGCATGTAGGGGAGATGGATTCTGTCTGGGCGGCAATCTGCGACAACCATCGGTTTGCCCCCGGGAGTATGGATGGGGGGTTCAGAGTATTGTTTATTTTTTTAAAACTTCACGTGAGCCAGAGCCGGGACCTCAGTGCTGTGAGGCAGCAGTGCTAACCACTGTGCCGCCGTGCTGAGAAATTCATGATCTGTCTTGGTAGCATCGATCATTTAACGTGTAGTTTGCATGTAAATCCATGTCTCCTTGTGCTCATTCAAGTTGTTAGAATATACAATGATGTTGACTGTTTGCTTTCCTTAGTTTGTATTGTGAAATTTCTTTTGTTTGTGGAATCTTGTGGCTTTATTCGCTTAGTAACTGGGATTTCAAATTTTGTCTACTTAACAACAGAAGTTAATGGCCCCTAAACGGATCATTTGGTGATCTTACAGTTGTAAATTAATTCTGCTTTTTCCCATGTTTCACACTTTTAGTTTTAGCTTTTGTATCTTTTACTAAACTCCATTCATGTCATCCCAGTGCTGCTTGGGTCACAGTATTTTCAGAACGAGTAATTATTAACCATTTGTTTCAGGTACTTGCACAAAACTCTGGATATGATCCTCAAGAGACTCTCGTAAAGATTCAAACCGAATATTCTGCATCGGGTCAACTCCTTGGTGTAAATTTGAACACTGGTTAGTTAGTACATTAAGTAATAATTTAATGAAGTGATTATACATGTGTAAAATGTAGTGTTTGATTTTTATCACAGCATCAAAACCTGTGTCTTGAAATTAGCTGTGACCTTATTTTGTTTGTTTAAAAACAAAAGACTGGATATCTTTATTGATAGATGTATTGGTGTCTCTCTCTGGCTCAATGTTTTATCTTTCACAGGTGAACCAATGCTGGCAGGAGAAGCTGGGGTTTGGGACAACTATAATGTCAAGAAGCAGCTGCTCCATTCATGGTAAGTGGAAGGAATTCTATCCTGTACGTGATTGTATGTCGTCCTGATCTTACATGACTTCGGTAATGCAGAGTGGGAAGCATAGGGTGTAAAACTTTGCCAAGTGTGCTTTTCAAATGTACAGGGCCATACCTATGGGTTTGAGTGAATTGAGCCCGAGTCTGAAATTCCCGACATTTTGGCTCTACATAGAGCATAGAACAGTACAGCACAGAACAGGCCCTTCGGCCCTCGATGTTGTGCCGAGCTTTGTCCGAAACCAAGATCAAGCTATCCAAATCCCTGTCATTCTGGTGTGCTCCTTGTGCCTATCCAATAACCGCTTGAAAGTTCCTAAAGTGTCCGACTCCACTATCACAGCAGGCAGTCCATTCCACACACTAACCACTCTCGGACATCCCTCCTGTATCTCCCACCCCGAACCTTATAGTTATGCCCCCTTGTAACAGCTACATCCACCCGAGGAAATAGTCTCTGAACGTCCACTCCATCTATCCCATTATCATCTTATAAACCTCTATTAAGTCGCCTGTCCTTGGCTCCAATGAGAAAAGCCCTAGCTCCCTCATCCTTTCCTCATAAGACCTTCCCTCCAATCCAGGCAGCATCCTGGTAAATCTCCTTTGCACCCTTTCCAATGCTTCCACATCCTTCCTATCAGGAGGTGGCAAGAACTGCACACACTATTCCAAATGTGGTCTCACCTGGGTCCTGTATAGTTGCAGCATAACCCCACGGCTATTAAACTCAAGCCCCCTGTTAATAAACGGCAACACATTATAGGCCTTCTTCACAGCTCTATCCACTTGAGTGGCAACCTTCAGGGATCTGTGGACATGAACCCCAAGATCTCTCTCAGAACCCTGCCGTTGACCCTGTAATCTGCATTCAAATTTGTCCGACCAAAATGAATCACCTCACACTTATCAGGGTTAAACTCCATCTGCCATTTTTCGGCCCAGCTCTGCATCCTATCAATGTCTCTTTGCAGCCTAATGCAGCCCTCCACCTCATCCACTACTCCACCAAGCTTGGTGTTATCTGAAAATTTACTGAGCCATCCTTCAGCCCTCTCCTCCAAGTCATTTATCAAAATCACAAATAGCAGAGGACCCAGCACTGATCCCTGTGGTACACCGCTGGTAACTGGTCTCCAGTCTGAAAATTTTCCATCTTCTGTCTTCTATGTGATAGCCAGTCACTTATCCAATTGGCCAAATTTCTCTCTATCCCACACCTCCTTACTTTCTTCGTGAGCCGACCATGGGGAACCTTATCAAACACATCTTCCTGAAATCCATGTATACAACATCAACTGCTCTACCTTCATCTACACACTTAGTTACCTTCTCCCAAGAATTCAGTCACATTTGTGAGGCAAGACTTACTCTTCACAAATCCGTGTTGACTATCCCAGATGTAGCTGCATCTTTCCAAATGGTCATTAATCCTATCCCTCAGGCCCCTTTCCATTAACTTGGCGACCACCAAAGTAAGACTAACTGGCCTATAATTATTAGAGTCATTCCTATTCCCTTTCTTTGGAAGCTCTGTCCTTGGAAGCAGTGACCACAACATGAAGCTTTGTTAACACCGAATCCTTCCAAGCCACCAGAGGAGATTTCTCCTACATCAATGCACACGCGTTGGAACAAGGCATTTGCTTGATGGGGTACAGATCCACTAAAAAGTCTTGAGCATAGGATAGTCATCCAAATGGCCCTCATGACTCCTTGTGGATTACGTGAACAGATGCGGATTCAAATTTATAATGAACAGGCACAAGTAGTTGAGTTGGAAACATTAGGGGCCTTCAAGTGGCTATTGGATCGGTACATGAATTATGGTAGAATGCTTGGGGTGTAGATTGATTTGTTCTTAATCTAGGACAAGTTTGGCACAACATCGTGGACAGAAATATGCTGTATTTTCTGTGTTCTATGTCCTTAGAGCTAGAACAAACAGAGTTATTATCTCTGGGTTGTGCCACGTGCTAGCGTGACGAGGAATAGGGAGAGAGAACAGTTGAACACATGGCTACAGGGATGGTGCAGGAGGGAGGCATTCTGTTACCTGGATAATTGGGGCTCATTTTGGCGTCGGTGGGACCTCTACAAACGGGATGGTCTGCACCTGAACCAGAGGGGTACCAATATCCTGGGGGGGAAA
Organism: Scyliorhinus canicula; assembly: GCF_902713615.1. Taxonomy (NCBI): domain Eukaryota; kingdom Metazoa; phylum Chordata; class Chondrichthyes; order Carcharhiniformes; family Scyliorhinidae; genus Scyliorhinus; species Scyliorhinus canicula. The sequence goes on from NC_052169.1 coordinate 26,939,604, forward strand.
TTCGCTAATGCTCTTCGGGAGGGTTTAAACTAATTCTGCCGGGGGAAACCTGAATTGTAGCTCCGTGTACAGGAGGTTGAGAGTAGGAAGGTCATGAGTACGGTTTTAAGGTCACTGGAGTGTACCAGCAGACAGGAAGGTGGTTTGAAATGTGTCTACTTCAATGCCAGGAGCATCCGGAATAAGATGGGTGAACTTGCAGCATGGGTTGGTACCTGAGACTTCGATGTTGTGGCCATTTCGGAGATGTGGATAGAGCAGGGACAGGAACGGTTGTTGCAGGTTCCGGGGTTTAGATGTTTCAGTAAACTCAGGCAAGGTGGTAAAAGAGGGGGAGGTATGGCATTGTTAATCAAGGACATTATTGCGGTGGCAGAAAGGACGTTTGATGAGGACTCTTGTCTCCTGAGTACTATGGGCTGAGGTTGGAAACGGGAAAGGAGAGGTCACCCTGTTGGGAGTTTTCTATAGGCCTCCAACAGTTCCAGAGATGTAGAGGAAAGGGTTGCAAAGATGATTCTGGATAAGAGTGAAAGTAACAGGGTAGTTGTTGTAGGGAACTTTAACTTTCCAAATATTGACTGGAAACACTATAGTTCCAGTACTTTAGATGGGTCAGTTTTTGTTCAATGTGTGCAGGAGGGTTTCCTGACACAGTATGTAGATAGGCCAACAAGAGGTGAGGCCACATTGGATTTGGTACTGGGTAATGAACCAGGCCAGGTGTTAGATTTGGAGGTAGGTGAGCACTTTGGTGATAGTGACCACAATTCGTTACGTTGACTTTAATGATGGAAAGGGATAGGTACATACCGCAGGGCAAGAGTTATATCTGGGGGAAAGGCAATTATGATGCGATGAGGCAAGACTTAGGATGCATCGGATGAAGAGGAAAACTGCAGGGGGTGGGCACAATGGAAATGTGGAGCATGTTCAAGGAACGGCTACTGCGTGTCCTTGATAAGTATGTATCTGTCAGGCAGGGAGGAAGTGGTGGAGCGAGGGAACCGTGGTCTACTAAAGTAACCACGGGGCAGCACGGTCACATGGTGGTTAGCATAAATGCTTCACAGCTCCAGGGTCCCAGGTTCGATTCCCGGCTGGGTCACTGTCTGTGCGGAGTCTGCACGTCCTCCCCGTGTGTGCGTGGGTTTCCTCCGGGTGCTCCGGTTTCCTCCCACAGTCCAAAGATGTGCGGGTTAGGTGGATTGGCCATGCTAAATTGCCCGTAGTGTCCTAAAAAGTAAGGTTAAGGGGGGAGTTGTTGGGTTACGGGTATAGGGTGGATACGTGGGTTTGAGTAGGGTGATCATGGCTCGGCACAACATCGAGGGCCGAAGGGCCTGTTCTGTGCTGTACTGTTCTATGTTCTATGTTCTAAATCACTTGTCAAGAGGAAGAAGGAAGCTGATGTAAAGATGAGGCATGAAGGTTCAGTTATGGCGCTTGAGAGTCACGGGTTGGCCAGGAAGGACTTCAAGAGCTAAGAAGAGGAAGTCCATGGCAGGTAGGATTAAGGATAACCCTAAAGTTTTCTATAGGTATGTCAGGAATAAAATAATGACTAAGGTAAGAGTAGGGCCAGTCAAGGACAGTAGTGGGAAGTTGTGCGTGGAGTTCGAGGAGATAGGAGAGGTGCTAAATGAATATTTTTCATCAGTATTCACACAAGAAAAAGACAATGTTGTCGAGGAGAATACTGAGATACAGGCTACTGGACTAGATGGGTTTGAGGTCTCTAAGGAGGAGGTGTTAGCAATTCTGGAAAGTGTGAAAGTCGATAAGTCCCCTGGGCCGGATGGGATTTATCCTAGGATTCTTTGGGAAGCTAGGGAGGAAATTTCAGATTTTTCTTGTCATCTTTGTCTACAGGAATAGTGCCAGAAGACTGGAGGATAGCAAATGTCCCCTTGTTCAACAAGGGGAGTAGAGACAACCCTGGTAACTATAGACCAGTGAACCTTACTGTTGTGGGCAAAGTCTTGGGAAGGATTATAAGAGATGGGATTTCTAATCATCTAGAAAGAAATAATTTGATTAGGGATGGTCAACACGACTTTGTGAAGGGTAGGTTGTGCCTCACAAACCTCATTGAGTTCTTGAGAAGGTGACAGGTGGACAGGAGGGTAAAGCAGTTGATGTGGTGTGTATGGATTTCAGTAAAGTGTTTGATAAGGTTCCCCACAGTAGTCTATTGCAGAAAATACAGAGGCATGGGATTGAGGGTGATTTAGCGGTTGTGGATCAGAAATTGGCTAGCTATAAGAAGACAAAGGGTGGTGGTTGATGGGAAATGTTCAGCCTGGTGTTCAGTTACTACTGGTGTACCACAAGGATCTGTTTTGGGGCCACTGCTGTTATTTTTATAAATGACCTGGAGGAGGGCGGGAGAAGGATGGGTGAGTAAATTTACGGATGACACTAAAGTCGGTGGAGTTGTGGACAGTGCGGAAAGATGTTGCAGGTTACAGAGGGGCATAGATAAGCTGCAGAGCTGGGCTGAGAAGTGGCAAATGGAGTTTAATGCAGAAAAGTGTGAGGTGATTCAATTTGGAAGGAGTAACAGAAATAGAGGGTACTGGGCTAATGGTAAGATTCTTGGTAGTGTGGACGAGTAGAGAGATCTCGGTGTCCATGTACCTAGATCCCTGAAAGATGCCACCCAGGTTGAGAAGGCGTACGGTGTGTTACCTTTTATTGGTAGAGGGATTGAGTTTCGGAGCCATGAGGTCATGTAGCTGTACAAAACTCTGGTGCGGCCGCATTTGGAGTATTGCGTGCAGTTCTGGTAGCTGCATTATAGTAAGGATTGTTGCTCTCTATTTGGTTCTAAATATGGTGGTCAATCTGGTCGCCTTCCTTAATCCTAATTACATTTGCTTTAGAGTCGCCAGGTATCTTTCAATACCGCGACAAGGTTCAAACCCGGATACTGATCAAAGAGCCGGTACACCAGTTCAATTGTTCAAAGTCAATACTATTTATTGACACATACAGCAATATCTACTCATGCACAAAATACTACAGACTAAACTATCGCTAAAGCCTATACTTGGCTTCGGGCACCCACTCAGTCAGAGGAACAATGGCCGTTGTTTAGATCTGAGGCTGCTGGGGTAAAGGGGAACAGCTAAAGTCTGGTAGCGAGCGTTGACCTTGGACTTATTTCTTCTGGTGCAGCTGGTGGACGGATCTCTCCGCTTTGAGAGCCAAGTCCAAGAGAGTGATTCTCTCTTGGGGCCTCCTTCTTAAACCCGAAGGGGTTTCGTGCGCTTTAGGGAGGACCTTGAACTTTGCCCCAATCAATTGGGCTGTATCTTGATCACTCATATTGATCTTGATCAACAAAGGGGTGGGTGCCCTAATGGCTGGGCATGTCCTTGGTGGCTGTTGGCCTGGCTTTGTTTGCGCTTTCGGTTTGGGGAACTGGTGCCGCGAGGTCTGTAGCCAGATCGGTTACTTGAGTCTCTCCCTTTGTTCCCGGAGATGGGCCATCAATATGCTAATGGACCTACAGTTTCAGTCTCGTCTGGGAGCTGTTTCTTCAATATGAATACAGGCTCTGTGCCTGCCTGCTTTCTTGGCATTGTCCATAGTTCCCTGCAATCTTTGCAAACATCCATTTTGTATTCTGGAAATGGCCATCCCAGATGGCTACAGGAGGTGCAGAGGAGATCTACCAGGATGTTGCCTGGTATGGAGGGAAGATATTATGAGGAAAGGCTGAGGGACTTGAAGCTGTTTTCGTTGGAGTGAAGAAGGTTAAAAGGTGCCAATAGAGGCACACAAGATGGTCAGAGGATTAGATAGGGTGGACAGTGAGAGCCTTTTTCCTCGGATGGTGATGGCTAGCACGAGGGGACACAGCTTTAAATTTAGGGGAGATAGATATAGGACAGATGTCAGAGGTAGGTTCTTTAGTCAGAGTAGAAGAGGCGGGGAATGCCCTGCCTGCAACAGTAGTGGACTCGCCAACATTAAGGGCATTTAAATGGTCATTGGATAAACATGGATGATAATGGAATAATGTAGATGGGCTTTAGATTGGTTTCACAGGTCGGCGCAACATCGAGGGCCGAAGGGCCTGTGTTGTGCGCTGTTATGTTCTATTATTCCATAATTGAAGAATTTGGATTGAGTGCGGCTGATGGATAGTAAATCAACATCGGGCATGTCTTTCAAGCAACATCTGATTAGGATTCAGGAAAGTGATATTCCTGAGAGAACGAAGGATAAGTATGGGAAGTTTAGGGAAACTTAGATAACGAGGGATATTGTGAACCTGGTGAAAAAGAAAAAGGAGACTTTTGTTCGTCTCGAAGGGTGGGGACATGAATAAAGTAAGAAGGTACCTAAGCAGGAAATTAGGAGGGATCATAAGTCCTTGGCAAGTAGAATTAAGGTGAATCCCAAAGCTTTTTATTCATATAAAAAGCAAGAAGGTGGCCAGGGAAAGGATTGGACCACTTCAGGAACATAGAACATAGAAAAATACAGCACAAAACAGGCCCTTTGGCCCACGATGTTGTGCCGATTTCTGCCATTTCTTAGCCCAGCTCTGCATCCTATCTATGTCTGTTTGCAGCTGACAACAGCCCTCCTCACTATCCACAACTCCATTGATTCCACCCTAGCTTCCTGAATACCTCTGACATCTCCATCCCTTTTCCTACCTATGTCATAGGTACCTGTGTGGACCACAACTTGGGGCTGCTCCCCCTCCCCGGAAAACACGATCCGAGACATCACGGACCCTGGCACCTGGAGGCAACGCACTAACCGCGAGTCTCTCTCGTTCCCACAGAATCTCCTATCTGTCCCCCAAACTACGGAGTCCCCAATGACTAATGCTCTACTCCTCCCGCGCTTTCAAATCTCTGGCTCCTCTCCCGCTTTCAAATCTCCAGCTTCTCTCCCGCTTTCAAATCTCCAGCTCCTCTCCCGCTTTTCTGTCTAATGTTATCGTAATTAGCCGTTCCCCAGTTTAGCACCTTAACGAGAGGGTTATCCTCATCCCTATCCAAAAGTATCCTAAAACTGTGGTTACAGTCAGGAGAAAAAAAACGAACAGGCAGACAGTGCAGGGAACCCTCGTGGCCGTTCCCCTTCAAAACAAGTACCGTATATACTCGCGTATCATGCGATCTCGCGTATCATGCGACCCCTAAATTTTCGTCCCCAAAACATGATTTTATGCTATATCTCATGTATCATGCGAGTCACTTTTTTGGAAATTAATGCCCAAACTAAAACTTCCAAATGGTATCATTGTCTGTGGATTCTGCAGAGTGGATTCTGTTGTGAAAGCTGTTCGCGAATCGAACAGCTTTCCAGCTGGCTTTACTAGCGTCGTTCTGCCACTTGACGTTTCCATTCATAAAAACGGCAAGTAAAACACCCGCGAATTCTGTATCGGAAAAAGACGGCCATGTATTGAATAAACTACCCATATGATCAGGAATACTACTCTTCAGATTTTGACCACAGCATTCTGATGGGAAGATGTTCAGCCACTTGACGTTTCCATTCATGTTTTTATGAATGGAAACATCAAGTGGCTGAACATCTCCACATCAGAAAAAACAGCAAGTAAAACACCCGCAAATTTTGTATCTCGCGTATCATGCGACCCCCCCAAATTTAGGTTACAATTTAGGTCTTCAAAAGTCGCATGATACGCGAGTATATACGGCATATCGTTTTGTGATCACTACTCCCAAAATGTTCCCCTACTGAAACCTCAACCACCTGTCCAGGCTCATTGCCCAATACCAGATCCAGTACTGCCCCTTCCCTAGTTCGACTATCTACATATTTCATCAAGAAGCCTTCCTGGTGGGGCAGGATTCCCTGGAACCCCAAAGCTTGGAAATGACGGGCCAGAGACTCCCCAAGGTCCTGGGTAAAATACGACTTGAATAAATTCCTTCAGTTTGCAGAGATGACAACTCTGTCTGTCCTGGCTTTTAACTTCCAGCCTAAACTCGTTTATTACCTTCACACCCCTTTTCCTACCTACGTTGTGCACCACGACTCCTGGCTGTTCACCTTCCCCCTTAAGGATCCTGAAGACACGATCCGAGACATTCCTGGCACCCGGGAGGCAACATATCTTCCGGGAGTCTCGCTCGCGACCACAGAATCTCCTATCTATTCCCCTAACCATTGAATCTCCTATTACTATTGCTTTTCTAGTCTTCCCCCGTTCCCTTCTGAGCCCCAGAGCCAGACTCAGTGCCAGAGACCTGGCCGCTAGGGCCTTCCCCCGAGGTCACACACACACACACACACACACCCCCCCCCCCCCCCCCCCCCCCCCCCCCCCAACGGCATCCAAACGGTATACTTGTTTTGAAGGGGAACGGCCACGAGGGTTCCCTGCACTGTCTGCCTGTTCGGTTTTTTTCTCCTGACTGTGACCCAGCTGTTCTTGTCCTGTACTTTGGGTGTGGTTACCTCCCTGTAACTCTTCTCTATAACCCCCTCTGCCTCCTGGATGATCCCAAGTTCATCCAGCTCCAGTTCCCTAAAACGGTCTCTGAGGAGCTGGAGTTGGGTGCACTTCCCGCAGGTATAGTCAGCGGGGACGCAGGTGGTATCCCTCACCACCCACATTCTACAGGAGGAGCATGCAACTGCCCTAGCCTCCATCCCCTCTTACTTTACAGAATATTGGTCCTGTAGACCAACTGGAACTCCGCCCTCCGACTCTGCTCCCAGTCAGCTGCACTCTCTGTAAACCCCCAGCTCCCTTCTCGCTCTTTATGGAAATGAAATGAAAGGAGCACTTTGCTTCCTCCTCGCCTAACTCCCTCAGTCACCAAACTCTCACTATAGCACTCAAATGCACCAAATTCAGCACTCAGTGCAAACAAAGTCAGCACTGTAACTAGGTCAGATATACTGTGAACCTAGCCTCTGAAAACTGGACTGATCCAATTAACAAACTCCAGCTGCAAGTACCTACAAGTAGAACCTTTGTTTAAAGCTGATTGAAAATTCACCTTCTAAACCAAACAGCAACTTTTAATTAACTAAATAAAAGAAAGACTAGACTTTAGATAAAAATGAATCCTTATACTCCCTCAGTCACCATACTCTCACTGTAGCACTTAAATGCACCAAATTCAGCACTCAGTTTACAAGGGGAGTGAACATAGAGTGGAGAAGGAGGCCATTCGGCCCATCGGGCTATACCGGCCCATATGGGCTGGTTTAGCTAACTGGGCTAAATCGCTGGCTTTTAAAGCAGACCAAGCAGGCCAGCAGCACGGTTCGATTCCCGTACCAGCCTCCCCGGACGGGCGCCGGAATGTGGCGACTAGGTGCTTTTCACACTAACTTCATTGAAGCCTACTCGTGACGATAAGCGAATTTCATTTAGAGTCTACACTGACCCACTTAAGCCCTCACTTCCACCCTATCCCCGTAACCCAATAACCACTCCTAACCTTTTTGGTCACTAAGGGCAATTTATCATGGCCAATCCACCTAACCTGCACGTCTTTGGACTGTGGGAGGAAACCGGAGCACCCGGAGGAAACTCACGCAGACACTGGGAGGCCCGAAGGAACTGTTTCTGTGCTGTATTCTTTGTTCGCCCTGCGCTGGAAGGTAAGGACTGCCTGACAATTGCACAGGAAGTTCAAACATCAACGGGCAATCGCCCTGCAATCCGAATAGTCCAAAAGTAGGATATAAATTACAAACATCAGATGGTTCCAACTGCCTTGTTTGTTAATTGTAACTCCCGGTTAACTGGAGTACTCGCCCTCCTGAACTAGCACAGCTAACCCCCACACCACCCCGTCTCTGACTACCCAACTGCCACACTTTCCCCTCCCCCACTGAGCATCTGACTGATCTCACCACCACCCTCGCAAACCGTACCAACTTATCATTCTAGCTTCTCAAAGTGGCTGCCGTTTTAAACTTACAGCTGCGTTTGCTGCTGACATTGTGCATGTGCAGTTGTATCGTAGCCACCTGTTTGCTTCTAACATCGTACATGTGCCGTTGTATTGTAGCCGCCTGTATTTATTGCTGACATTGTGCAGTTGTATCACAGCTGCCATCTTTACAGGGGGTGATGTGCAACTGGGGACATGCGTAGCTGCCATCCGCATGACCCAGGTGATTTACATTCAAGAATATGTACCGTGCATCAAATCAAAGTGGCTGTCAGTACTTTGAAAATTCATATTCGCCTGTAAACTCAAGCCTCCAAAATTATAGACGGAATGGATAGTCAGAGACTTTTGCCCCAGGGTATCGGGGTCAATTACGAGGGGGCATAGTTTTAAAGTGCGAAGGGCAAGTGTTATGGGCCAGGGTTTTGAGAACCCCAAAGTGTATCATGGTGTTCACCTGACCCACAATTTTTAATAGATTGTGGTATGGGGAGCTCACGGCCCACTGTACAGGTATAGTGCAAACCGAGCTTTACAGTACTTTTAAATTAAAACAATGTTTATTCTGTGAACTCAAGTTAACCTTTTTAAAAGATAGTGAACATCTTAGCAGCCATCAATTCAAATACAACCCCCAAAGACTACAACACTAAGTAATCCTTAATAACTTCCCAAACAACACCTAGAAGACAAAAGAAACGCCTTTTAACAGAAGCACATCAGGTTTACATTCACTACTGAGAATATTTATAATTCTGAATTCACCAAATGATCAAGAGATAGTCTTTTGATGGCAGAGAGAACAGCAGTTCGCCTGCTCTGTCTGGCTTCAGCTCCAACACTGAAAACAAAACTAAAACATACCCTGCAACAAACAGCCGAAAACAAAAGTAAAAAGCTGACACAGCCCAGCTCCACCTCTGACATCACTGCAGTAATATAAGCAGCCAAACATTTCTTAAAGCAACATTCTCATGACAAGGTTTAGAGGCAAGTTTTTTTTAAGAGGGTGGTGGTTGCCTGGAACTCGCTGCCGGAAGAGGTGGTGGAAGCAGGGACGATGGTGACATTTAAGGGGCATCTTGACAAATACATGAATAGGATGGGAATAGAGGGATACGGACCCTGGAAGTGTAGAAGATTTTAGTTTACACGGGCAGCATGGCCGGCACAGGCTTGGAGGGCCGAAGGGCCTGTTCCTGTGCTGTACTTTTCTTTGTTCTTTGTTCTGAGCTCCCCAGCTCAGTATCAGTGTTGGAGGGGCACTCCAAAAACAGGGAATCCTGTTTGGAAGTTTCCAGGTCAGGCCCTTGCCTTCCCGACCTGTGCTAATGAACACAAGAGGAAAAATGCCTGGCAACGTACCCCTCTTTTTAGCCATATAATTTCATTTTAGATTGGAAATTTTGCACTGTTTCTTGTAAAATTAAACTGAATTGCTGACCAGGTCTTTTTGTTTTTCAGTACTGTCATTGCCAGCAATATTCTCCTTGTTGATGAAATCATGCGAGCTGGAATGTCTTCTCTGAAAGGTTGAATAAAAATTCCTTTTTATAGTTGAACAAATCTTGTTCCTTCAATTTGCATATCGCTATAACGTGGCCACTGACCAAAATTGCTTCAGTGTATCTAAGGTTGAGGCTTTCCGTCTCTGGCTACAAGAATGTGCATTTTCACCTAGACTCTTCTGCTATTAGTTGTAACACATTGTAAGCTTTCATGTTTCATGGTTATTTATGCTGAATAGTTTTTCATTCTTATGTTCAACTAAACAGTTTGGTTTCCCAGTCTTTGCATTCAAGTGTTGAATAAAGAGTTTGCAAGTGACGTTTCTGCTTCCTGGTGTGTTATTTAATATAAAATTAACTGAAGTGACTTTTCTCTTTGGATTTCTTTTCACATCTGGTAGTTTTGGACAAATGTAATGATGGTTCTTTGCGACTGGTCCTATTGGGAACCTTAATGAATGCAGTAGGATACCAAACTGGATAAAATCCTGATTCACTGTTCATCTGGTGTACCACAAGACAGTTTCAAGAAGAATTGTAGTGTTGTCTCCCTTTGTTATCCTGTGATGGTGTGATATTGATCTGTTCCAGTTGAGATAAACTAATTAGCATTTTGGTTGCCTGAAAGTGACCTGTCTCTCTTTGCCCTCTGGTCCTTGACTTGGCATCTTGTCTTTACAAATTGAGTGAGACAGCTAGCTGCCTTATTCCATTCTCTAATGTAAGTGCATCTTCAATTCCACCCACAGTATCCCAAGGAGCTGTCTTTCGCATTTCTCCTCATTTTGCCTTCGATGGGCAGCTAAGAGGGGTTATTTGCAATTACATCAACATGCGTCTTGAACAATAGCGTGTGTAGGTGTGGCACAGCGGTCCAACACTACTGCCTCAGTCCTCGGGATCTGGGTTTGATTCCATTCTCAGGTGACTGTGGAGTTTGCACATTCTCCCTGTGTCTGCGTGGGTTTTCTCCAGTGTGCTGGTTTCCTCCCTCAAACGACATGTTTTCTTGTTGAATAGGACATTCTGAATTTTCCCTCGGCACCTCGTAGTGTGGTGAATAAGTAACTTCATTACAGTGTTTATCATAGAATCTGCAATGCAGAAGGAGGACGTTCAGCCCATCGGGTCTGCACCAGCCCTTGGAAAGAACACCACACCTCCACCCGATCCCTGTAACCCTTTTGGTTAATTTGTTTTGGACACTAAGGGTAATTCAGCATGGCCCATCCACCTAACCTGCATATCTGTCAAAGTACTCTGTTGATTATTCTTTTGTCTGCTATGTATGCTCCCTTGGCCGCAGAAAAATACTTTTCACTGTACTTCGGTCCATTTGACAATATTAATTTCGACTGTGGGAGCACCCGGAGGAAGCCCACGCAGACACGGGGAGAAGATGTAGACTCTGCACAGACAGTGACCCAAGCTGGCAATCGAACCTGGGACCCTGGAGCTGTGAAGCCAGTGCTAACCACTGTGCTGCAGTGCCGCCCATGGTAATGTCAGCCTTTTTGTGACACTAATAAAGATTATTATTGAAATCGACTTCATTTCCTCCCCAATCGTGCCAAGTTCAATCTATGAAGCAGGGGTCAACTCCGCGCCACCTGGTTCCTAGGTACCTAAAGCTTTCTCCCAGCACCCTGAACAGCAACTCTCCTAATCTCCTCTTTCCACACGCTGGGGAAACGTCTCTGGCTATCCACTCTCCATGCTTTGTACACCTATATCAAGTCACCTCTGCCGCCTTCTCTCCAGTGAGAAAAACCCTAGCTCCCTCAACCTTTCTTCATAAGACATGCCTGGCTTCCTGGTAAATCGCCTCTGTACCCTCTGCAAAGCATCCACATCCTTTCTAAAATGAGGTGACCAGAACTGGACATACTATTCCAAATGTCATCTAACTAGGGTTTTATAAAGCTGCGGCAAAACCTTGCAGCTCTTAAACTCAATCCCCCTGTTAATGAAAGCCAACCCACAATGCATAATACCATAATATCAACCTGATCTATGTACATGGACCCCAAAGTCCCTCTGTTCCTCCACACTTCCAAGAGTCCTGTCTTTTTTTTATTTTTTTAAATAAATTTAGAGTACCCAATTATATTTTCCAATTAAGGGGCAATTTAGAATGGCCAATCTACCTATACTGCGCATCTTTGGGTTGTGGGGGTGAAACCCACGCAGACATGGGGAGAATGTGCAAACTCCACACGGACAGTGACCCAGGGCCGGGATTCAAACCCGGGTCCTCAGCGCCGTAGGCAGCAATGCTAACCACCGTGCTGCCCCAAGAATCCTGCCTTTAACCCTGTATTCAGCATTCAGATTTGGCCTTCCAAAATGACTTACTTCACATTTATCAAGGTTGAACTCCGTCTCCCACTTCTCAGCCCAGCTCTGCATCCTGTCAATGTCCTGTTGTAACCTGAAACAACCCTAGCGGCCAGGTCTCTGGCATGGAGTCTGGCTCTGGGGCTCATAGGAGATTCTGTGGTCGCGAGCGAGACTCCCGGAAGGTATGTTGCCTCCCGGGTGCCAGGCATGTCTCGGACTGTGTCTTCAGGATCCTGAAGGGGGAAGGTGAGCAGCCAGAAGTCGTGGTGCACATTGGTACCAACGACGTAGGTAGGTAGGAAAAGGGGTGTGGAGCTAATAAACAAGTTTAGGGAGTTAGGCTGGAAGTTAAAGGACAGACAGAGTTGTCATCTCTGGTTTGTTGTCGGTGCCACGTGATAGCGAGGCTAGGAATAGGGAGAGTGTGCAGTTGAACATGTGGCTGCAGGAATGGTGGAGAAGGGAGGGCTTCAGGTATTTGGATAATTGGAGCGCATTCTGGGGAAGGTGGGACATGTGCAAGCAGGACGGGTTGCATCTGAACCAGAGGGGCACCAATGTCCTGGGAGGAAAGTTTTCTAGTAGTCTTCGGGAGGGTTTAAATTAATTTGACTGGGGAATGGGAACCGGATTTGTAGTCCAGCAACGAAGGAAGTCGATATTCAGGACACCAAAGCTTTTAGTGATGCAGTGGGGAAGGTAACACTGACAAAGGAGAGTACTTGCAGGCAAGGAGATGGGTTGAAGTGTGTATGCTTCAATGCAAGAAGCATCAGGAATAAGGTGGGTGAACTTAAGGCATGGATAGGTACTTGGGACTACGATGTGGTGGCCATCATGGAAACTTGGACAGAAATGGTTGTTGGAGGTCCCTGGTTCTAGATGTTCCAACAAGATTAGGGAGGATGGTAAAAGAGGTGTGAGTGGGGAGTGGGGGGGGGGGGGGGGGTGGCATTGTTAATTAGAGATAGTATCACAGCTACAGAAAGGCAGTTCGAGGGGGATCTGCCTACTGAGGTAGTACGGGTTGAAGTCAGAAATAGGAAAGGAGCAGTCACCTTGTTGGGAGTTTTCTATAGGCCCCCCAATAGCAGCAGAGATGTGGAGGAACAGATTGCGAAACAGATTTTGGAAAGGTGCAGAAGTCACAGGGTAGTAGTCATGGGTGACTTCAACTTCCCAAATATTGAGTGGAAACTCTTTCGATCAAATAGTTTAGATGGGGTGGTGTTTGTGCAGTGTGTCCAGGAAGTTTTTCTAACACTAGATTGTCCGACCAGAGGGGAGGCCATATTGGATTTGGTACTTGGTAATGCACCAGGGCAGGTGATGGATTTGTTAGTGGGGGAGCATTTTGGAGGCAGTGACCACAATTCTGTGACTTTCACTTTAGTAATGGAGAGGGATAGGTACGTGCAACAGGGCAAGGTTTACAATTGGGGAAGGGTAAATACAATGCTGTCAGAAGAATTGAAGTGCATAAGTTGGGAACATAGGCTGTCAGGGAAGGACAGAAGTGAAATCTAAAACTTGTTCAAGGAACAGGTACTGCGTGTATGTCCCTGTCAGGCAGGGAAGAGACGGCCGAGTGAGGGAACCATGGTTGACAAGAGAGGTTGAATGTCTTGTTAAGAGGAAGAAGGAGATTTATGTAAGGCTGAGGAAACGAGGTTCAGACAGGGCACTGAAAGGATACAAGATAGCCAGATGGGGACTGAATAAAGGGATTAGGAGAGCTAAGAGGGGGCATGAAAAATCTTTGGCGGGTAGGATCAAGGAAAACTCCAAGGCCTGTTTCACATATGTGTGAAATATGAGAATGACTAGAGCGAGGGTGGGTCCCATCAAGGACAGTAGTGGGAGATTGTGTATTGAGTCTGAAGAGATAGGAGAGGTCTTGAACAAGTACTTTTCTTCAGTATTTACAAACAAGAGGGGCCATATTGTTGGAGAGGACAGTGTGAAACAGACTGGTAAGCTCGAGGAGATACTTGTTAGGAAGGAAAATGTGTTGGGCGTTTTGAAAAACTTGAGGATAGACAAGTCTCCTGGGCCTGACGGGATATATCCAAGGATTCTATGGGAAGCAAGAAATGCAATTGCAGAGCCGTTGCAGTGATCTTTTTGTCTTCACTGTCAACAGGGGTGATACCAGGGGATTGGAGAGTGGCGAATGTCGTACCCCTGTTCAAAAAAGGGAATAGGGATAACCCTGGGAATTACAGGCCAGTTAGTCTTACTTCGGTGGTAGGCAAAGTAATGGAAAGGGTACTGAGGGATAGGATTTCTTTTTTTTATAAATAATTTTTATTGAAATTTTTACAAAATACAAAATATAAACATCTTAACTCTATTAACGTAACACCCCATAAACAATGCCCCCCGGCTTCAAGAGCAACTTCAAACAAAAGGAAGAAACAAAAACAAAGAAAAAGGGAAAAGAAAAAAAACAAACAGAGAGAGATAGCACCCTCCACAAACCCTTGTGCACAGTTCTCCCTCCCCCCAATCCTTCCCCCCCCCCCCCCCCCCCCCCGGGTTGCTGCTGCTGTCCGCCTGTTTCCCTACCGTTCCGCCAGGAAGTCCAGAAAGGGCTGCCACCGCCTGAAAAACCCTTGTACTGATCCCCTCTCCAACTTAATGAACCCCGCCATATCCGAGATCCAGGCCTCCACGCTTGGGGGCCTCGCATCCTTCCATTGGAGCAAGATCCTCCGCCGGGCTACTAGGGACGCAAAGGCCAGGACCCCGGCCTCTATCGCCTCCTGCACTCCCGGCTCCACTGCAACACCAAAAATTGCAAGTCCCCAGCCTGGCTCGACCCTGGATCCCACCACCCTCGACACCGTCTTTGCTACCCCCTTCCAAAACTCCCCCAACGCTGGGCGTGCCCAAAACATATGGGCGTGGTTCGCTGGGCTCCCCGAGCACCTAGCACACCTGTCCTCGCCCCCGAAAAACCTACTCATCCCAGTCATGTGGGCCCTATGCAGCACCTTGAACTGTATGAGGCTAAGCCTCGCACAGGAAGAGGAGGAATTCACTCTCTCCAGGGCATCCGCCCACGTCCCCTCCTCAATCTCCTCCCCCAGCTCCTCCTCCCACTTCCCCTTAAGTTCCTCCACCGAGGCCTCGTCTAACTCCTGCATTCCCGGTATATGTCCGAGATCCTCCCTCCTCCGACCCACACCCCCGAGAGCACCCTATCCCGCACCCCTCGTGGGGGCAGCAAGAGGAACCCCTCCACCTGCTGCCTGGCAAACGCCCTCACCTGGATGTACCTAAACATGTTCACCGGGCTCGTGGTATACCTCGTTGGAGGGAGCGGCAACGGCGCCGTTACTAGCGCTTCCAGGCTCGTGCCCACTCCATCCTCTTCCATGCTGCCCCCTCCTCGTCCATTACCCACTTATGCACCATCGCTGCATTGGCCGCCCAGTAGTACCCACTGAGGTTGGGCAACGCCAGCCCCCCCCCCCCCCCCCCCCCTATCCCTGCCTTGTTCCAGGAACACTCTTGGAGTCCCATGCGCCCACACAAAACCCGTGATACTGCTGTTGACCCTCCTGAAAAAGGCCTTTGGGATAAAGATGGCACTGGAACAAAACAAAAACCTCGGGAGCACCGTCATCTTAACGGACTGCACCCTGCCCGCCAGTGACAGCGGTAACATATCCCACCTCTTAAACTCCTCCTCCATCTGCTCCACCATCTGCTCCACCAACCTTGTGAGGTTGAGCTTGTGCAGGGCCCCCCAGCTCCCCGCCACCTGGACCCCTAGGTACCTGAAGCTCTTCCCTGCCTGCTTCAGTGGGAGCCTACCAATCCCCTCCTCTTGATCCCCCGGATGCATCACAAACACCTCGCTCTTGCCCAGGTTCAGCTTATACCCCGAGAAACCCCCAAATTCCCCAAGGATCCTCATCACCTCCGGCATCCCCCCCACCGGGTCCGCCACATACAGCAGCAGGTCATCCGCGTACAGTGACACTCGATGCTCCTCCCCACCTCGCACCATGCCCCTCCAGTTCCCTGACTCCCTCAATGCCATGGCCAGGGGCTCAATTGCCAACGCGAAGAGCAAGGGGGATGGGGCACCCCTGTCTCGTCCCCCGATGCAGCCGAAAGTACTCCGACCTCCTCCTATTCGTGGCTACACTTGCCATCGGGGCCTCGTAGAGCAGCCTCACCCACCGAATAAACCCCTCCCCAAACCCAAATCTCTCCAACACCTCCCACAAGTACTCCCACTCCACCCTATCGAAGGCCTTCTCCGCGTCCAACGCCACCACTATCTCCGCCTCCCCTTCCACCGCCGGCATCATAATGACATTGAGGAGTCTTCGCACATTTGTGTTCAGCTGCCTTCCTTTCCCAAACCCCGTCTGGTCCTCATGTATGACCCCCGGTGCACAATCCTCTATTCTAGTGGCCAGGATCTTTGCCAGCAGCTTGGCATTGGCGTTCAGCAACAAAATCGGCCTATATGATCCACACTGCAGAGGGTCCTTGTCCCGCTTCAGGATCAAGGAAATCAGCACCCGCAACATAGTTGGGGGCAAAGCCCCCCCTCCCATGCCTCGTTAAAGGTCCGAACCAACAGGGGGCCCAACAGGTCCAAATACTTTTTATAAAATTCCGCCGGAAACCCGTCCGGCCCCGGCGCCTTCCCCGACTGCATGCTCCCTATCCCTTTGACAACCTCCTCCAACTCGATCGGTGCCCCTAGTCCCTCCACCCACTCCTCTTCCACCCTCGGGAAACGCAACCTGTCCAGGAAGCGCCCCATTCCACCCTCCTCCACCGGGGGCTCAGAGCGGTACAGTTCCCCATAAAAGTCCCTGAAGACCCCATTGACCTCTACCCCCGCACCACCTTCCCAGCGCTATCCCTCACTCCCCCAATCTCCCTGGCCGCGTCTCGCTTCTGGAGCTGGTGCGCCAGCATCCTGCTCGCCTTCTCCCCGTGTTCATACACCGCCCCCTGTGCTTTCCTCCACTGGGCTTCTGCCTTTCTGGTCGTCAGTAGGTCAAATCTGGCCTGTAGGCTACGCCTCTCCCCCAGCAATCCCTCCTCCGGGGCCTCCGCATATCTCCTATCCACCTGCACCATCTCCCCTATCAGTCTTTCCCTTTCCCTCTGCTCCCCCCTCTCCCTATGGGCTCGGATGGAGATCAATTCCCCCCTCATCACCGTCTTCAATGCCTCCCAGACCGTCCCCACCCAAACCTCCCTGTTATCATTGGCCTCGAGGTATCTCTCAATACACCCCCGGACCCTCCCGGCCACCTCCTCCTCTGCCAGCAGCCCCACCTCCATGCGCCAGAGCAGACGTTGGTCCCTCTCTTCCCCCAGCCCGAGGTCCATCCAGTGCAGGGCATGGTCCGAAATGGCAATGGCGGAGTATTCCACTTCCTCCACCCTCGACACCTGCTCAGGCCAAAAAAGTCAATCCTCGAGTAGGCCTTATGTACATGGGAGAAAAACGAGTATTCCCTGGCCCTTGGCCTCGCAAACCTCCAAGGGTCCACCCCCCCCCCCCCCCCCCCCCATCTGGTCCATAAATCCCCTCAGCACCTTAGCCGCCGCCGACCTCCTACCCGTCCGGGACTTGGATCGATCCAATGGGGGATCCAGCACAGTGTTAAAGTCTCCCCCCATGATCAGGCCCCCCACCTCCAGGTCCGGAATGCGGCCCAGCATACGCCGCATGAACCCCGCATCGTCCCAATTTGGGGCATAAACATTCACCAACACTACCCGCTCCCCCTGCAGCTTGCCACTCACCATCACGTACCTCCCGCCACTGTCAGCCACCACCTTCAACGCCTCAAACGACACCTTCTTCCCCACCAGGATCGCCACCCCTTTACTCTTCTCGTCCAGCCCTGAGTAGAATACCTGGCCCACCCACCCCTTTCTCAGCCGGACCTGGTCCACCACTCTCAGGTGTGTCTCCTGGAGCATGGCCACATCCGCCTTCAGTCCCTTCAGGTGCGCAACTACTCGGGCCCTTTTGACCGGCCCATTCAGCCCCCTCACATTCCAGATTATCAGCCGGATCCGAGGGCTCCCCGCCCCCTTCCCCTGCCGATTAGCCATACCCCATCCCTTGCCCACCCCCGTCCAACGTCCCACACTCTGCCAGTTTCCCACGGCGGCACCTCCCCCCTCCAGCACTCCCTGCGTCCTCCAGCTCCTTCCTGACCATTTCAGCAGCAACCCGGTAACCCCCCCCTCCCCTCCCCCCCAGGCTAGGACCCCTCCTAGCCGGGCCCCCCCCCCCCTACAGCACTCCCGTGAGCCAGCTATCTTCTGCTGACTCCGGCGGCTCCCGCCCTACTTTCGGCTCCTCCCAATGTGGGACTGCCCCTCCCCCATAGTGCCCATCAACCAGTCCACCCTCCCCCGCTCCCGCGCAGGAAAATAAAACCCCGCCCCCTCCCTCTCCCAGCGTGGGGACCCCGCAGAAAGCCCGTGCTTTCGCCCTGCCAGGCCCCGCCTCCTCCAGGGCCACTCCCATTATCAGTCCCCCCCACCAGCTCCCCAAACACCCCGTTTACCCCTCAGTCCAAATCCGTCCACCCAACTCCTGCTAGAAAACCCATAAAGAAAACACCCGTACAGCATCACCCCATCCACCCTACGGCCACCCCACCTCATACCCTAAACCCCGCAGATACACATACAGTATAAATAAATACAGTATTCCACAGCATCCCCCATCCGGGGGACCCTCAGTTTGTGTCCAGTTTCTCGGCTTGCACAAAGGCCCACGCCTCCTCCGGGGACTCAAAATAGTGGTGCCGATCCTGGTAGGTGACCCACAGACGCGCCGGCTCTAGCATTCCAAACTTCACGTTCCGTCTGTGGAGCACCGCCTTCGTCCGGTTAAACCCGGCCCTCCGCCTCGCCACCTCCGCACTCCAGTCCTGGAAGATCCGCACCTCCGTGTTCTCCCATTTGCTGTTCCGCTCCTTCTTGGCCCACCGAAGCACACACTCACGATCCACAAACCGGTGGAACCTTACCAACACCGCCCGCGGCGGCTTGTTCGGCTTGGGCCTCCTAGCCAGAATTCTGTGGGCCTCCTCCAACTCCAGGGACCCCTGGAAGGACCCAGCCCCCATCAGCGTGTTCAGCATCATCACCACATAGGCCGCTAGGTCCGACCCCTCCAGCCCCTCCGTGAGGCCCAGGATCCGTAAATTCTTCTTCCTCTACCGGTTGTCCAACTCCTCGAACCGCTCCTGCCATCTTTTATGGAGCGCCTCGTGCACCTCCACCTTCCCCACCACGGCCACAACCTCGTCCTCCCTCTCGGCGGCTTGCTGCTGCAGCTCCCGGATCGCAGCCCCCTGGGTTGTCTGGGTCTCCATCAGTTCCCTGTTGGTTACCTTGATGGACTCCAGCAGCTCCACTTTCAGATCCTGGAAGAGGCTCAGCAGAGTCGTCTGGACCCACTTCTTCAGTTCTTCAAAACTTTCGCTGGCCGCCATTTTGTCCTGTGGGTCCCGATTTTTTTCAAAAGTTTTTCCTCCTGATTCTCTCCCTGCTCCGCTCCTGGTCTGCACCATGGGGCCTCTGGGGAAACTCTTGGCCTCTTCCACCGTCGGGATTTGCCTCTTAAACTCCGTTGGGGTACTTTAAAAAAGCCCCGAAGTCCGTTTTTATCGGGAGCCTCCGAACGTGCGGCTCAGCTGGTCATTGCCGCTACCGGAATTCCATACATAGTGTTGTTA
The DNA here is from genome assembly GCF_902713615.1 of Scyliorhinus canicula. NCBI lineage: Eukaryota > Metazoa > Chordata > Chondrichthyes > Carcharhiniformes > Scyliorhinidae > Scyliorhinus > Scyliorhinus canicula. The sequence continues at coordinate 26,959,104 of NC_052169.1, forward strand.
GTGCACGCTCAGATAATTCAGCAATCAACACCACAGATTGATGGTGTTCGGACTCCCCAAATTGGGTCTGCGACACACTCTGGGACAAATCAGGCTGACCAGTAGTCACAGGCACAGTCCAGGGACATCCAGTAGGATTTCTTTGGGAAACAGGAGGGTCCTGCACCACTTTAAACCACCACTTTGACCACCTGCTTGCATCAAAATTCCCCATTTATTGCCAAACATTCTTTTTTGGGAGAAAATTGATTTTCTCGGCGAATTAAGTGTTTTGACCACCTGCTTGCATTAAAATTCCCTATTTTTTGCCAAACATTCATTTTTGGGAGAAAAGTGATTTTTTCGGTGAATTGAGCGTTTTGACCATCTGCTTCCATCAAAATTTACTGTTTTTACCAAACTTTCTTTTTTGGAATAAAAGTGACTTTCTCAGCGAATTAAGCATTTTGAGCACCTGCATCAAAATTCCCCATTTATTGCCAAACATTCTTTTTTGGGAGGAAAGTGATTTTCTCGGTGAATTAAGTGTTTTGACCACCTGCTGGCATCAAAATTCCCTATTTACTGCCAAATATTCGTTTTTACAGATATCTCATATCTGTACACTGACTGTGTCTCTCAGCGCCCCCTGTCTCTCAGGGAGATATCCTTACACTGACTGGTGTCTCTCAGTCTCGCTCTCTCAGGGAGATATCTGTACACTGACTGGTGTCTCTGAGTCCCCTCTCCCTCTGAGGGAGATATCTGTACACTGACTGGTGTCTCTCAGTCCCCTCTCTCTCAGGGAGATATCTGTACACTAACTGGTGTCTCTGAGTCCCCTCTCCCTCTGAGGGCGATATCTGTACACTGACTGGTGTCTCTCAGTCCCCTCTCTCTCATGGAGATATCTGTACACTAGCTGGTGTCTCTCAGTCCCCTCACTCTCAGGGAGATATCTGTACACTAACTGGTGTCTCTCAGTCCACGCTCTCTCTCAGGGAGATATCTCTACACTGACTGGTGTCTCTCAGTCCCCTCTCTCTCAGGGAGATATCTGTACACTGAATAGTGTCCCAGTCTCTCTCTCAGGGAGGTATCTGTACATTGACTGGTGTCTCTCAGTCCCTCTCTCTCTCAGGGAGATATCTGTACACTGACTGGTGACTCTCAGTCCCCTCTCTCACGCAGGGAGATATCTGTGCACAGACTTGCGTCTTTCAGTCCGCTCTCTCTCACGATGTTTTGCCAAACAGTCTTTTATTCCATAGAAGTGTTTTTCACACCGTATTAAACATTTTGAAAAACCGCTGCATCAAAATTCACTATGTTTTGCCAAACAGTCTTTTATGGCATAAAAGTGTTTACTCGGCGAATAAAGCATTTTGACAAACTGCTTGCATCAAAATTCACTATGATTTGCTAAACAGTCTTTTATTGCATCAAAGTGATTTTCTCTGCGAATTAAGCATTTTGACAAACTGCTTGCATCAAAATTCACTATGTTTTGCTAAACAGTCGTTTTTGACATAAAAGTGATTTTCTCGGCTAATTAAGCATTTTGACAAACTGCTGTTTCAAAATTCACTATGTTTTGCTAAACTGTCTTTTATTGCATCAAAGTGATTTTCTCGGCGAATTAAGCATTTTGACAAATTTCTTGCATCAAAATTCAATATTTTTTGCTGAACAGTCTTTTATTGCATCAAAGTGATTTTCTCTGCGAATTAAGCATTTTGACAAACTGCTTGCATCAAAATTCAATATTATTTGACAAACTGCATGTATCAAAATTCACGATGTTTTGCCAAACAGTCTTTTATGGCATAAAAGTGATTTTCTCGGCGAATTAAGCATTTTGACAAACTGCTTGCATCAAAACTCACTATGTTTTACTAAACTGTCTTTTATTGCATCAAAGTGCTTTTCTCGGCGAATTAAGCATTTTGACAAACTGCTTGCATCAAAATTCTATATTTCTGCCGAACAGTCTTTTATGGCATAAAAGTGGTTACTCGGCGAATTAAGCATTTTGACAAACTGCATGTATCAAAATTCACGATGTTTTGCCAAACAGTCTTTTATTCCATAGAAGTGTTTTTCACATCGTATTAAACATTTTGAAAAACCGCTGCATCAAAATTTACTATGTTTTGCCAAACAGTCTTTTATGGCATAAAAGTGTTTACTCGGCGAATAAAGCATTTTGACAAACTGCTTGCATCAAAATTCACTATGTTTTGCTAAACAGTCGTTTTTGACATAAAAGTGATTTTCTCGGCTAATTAAGCATTTTGACAAACTGCTGCTTCAAAATTCACTATGTTTTGCTAAACTGTCTTTTATTGCATCAAAGTGATTTTCTCGGCGAATTAAGCATTTTGACAAATTTCTTGCATCAAAATTCAATATTTTTTGCTGAACAGTCTTTTATTGCATCAAAGTGATTTTCTCTGCGAATTAAGCATTTTGAGAAACTGCCTGCATCAAAATTCAATATTATTTGCCAAACAGTCTTTTATGGGGAAATTTGCATACGTGCAGTGCGGTCAGCCTAATTTGAAGGTGAACTGGCGGAGGAGACCCAAGGAGTTTGAGTGAAGACAAGCATCCAGCAGAGGGCAGCAGAGCAGAGCTACTGATCAGCTGTTCTGGGGAAATTTGCATACGTGCAGTGCGGTCAGCCTAAGTTGAAGGTGAACTGGCGAAGGAGACCCCAGGAGTTTGAGTGAAGACAAGCATCCAGCAGAGGGCAGCAGAGCAGAGCTACTGATCAGCTGTTCTGGGGAAATTTGCATACGTGCAGTGCGGTCAGCCTAAGTTGAAGGTGAACTGGCGAAGGAGACCCCAGGAGTTTGAGTGAAGACAAGCATCCAGCAGAGGGCAGCAGAGCAGAGCAGAGCTACTGATCAGCTGTTCTGGGGAAATTTGCATACGTGCAGTGCGGTCAGCCTAAGTTGAAGGTGAACTGGCGAAGGAGACCCCAGGAGTTTGAGTGAAGACAAGCATCCAGCAGAGGGCAGCAGAGCAGAGCTACTGATCAGCTGTTCTGGGGAAATTTGCATACGTGCAGTGCGGTCAGCCTAAGTTGAAGGTGAACTGGCGAAGGAGACCCCAGGAGTTTGAGTGAAGACAAGCATCCAGCAGAGGGCAGCAGAGCAGAGCTACTGATCAGCTGTTCTGGGGAAATTTGCATACGTGCAGTGCGGTCAGCCTAAGTTGAAGGTGAACTGGCGAAGGAGACCCCAGGAGTTTGAGTGAAGACAAGCATCCAGCAGAGGGCAGCAGAGCAGAGCTACTGATCAGCTGTTCTGGGGAAATTTGCATACGTGCAGTGCGGTCAGCCTAAGTTGAAGGTGAACTGGCGAAGGAGACCCCAGGAGTTTGAGTGAAGACAAGCATCCAGCAGAGGGCAGCAGAGCAGAGCTACTGATCAGCTGTTCTGGGGAAATTTGCATACGTGCAGTGCGGTCAGCCTAAGTTGAAGGTGAACTGGCGAAGGAGACCCAAGGAGTTTGAGTGAAGACAAGCATCCAGCAGAGGGCAGCAGAGCAGAGCTACTGATCAGCTGTTCTGGGGAAATTTGCATACGTGCAGTGCGGTCAGCCTAAGTTGAAGGTGAACTGGCGAAGGAGACCCAAGGAGTTTGAGTGAAGACAAGCATCCAGCAGAGGGCAGCAGAGCAGAGCTACTGATCAGCTGTTCTGGGGAAATTTGCATACGTGCAGTGCGGTAAGCCTAAGTTGAAGGTGAACTGGCGAAGGAGACCCAAGGAGTTTGAGTGAAGACAAGCATCCAGCAGAGCAGAGCTACTGATCAGCTGTTCTGGGGAAATTTGCATACGTGCAGTGCGGTCAGCCTAAGTTGAAGGTGAACTGGCGAAGGAGACCCAAGGAGTTTGAGTGAAGACAAGCATCCAGCAGAGGGCAGCAGAGCAGCGCTACTGATCAGCTGTTCTGGGGAAATTTGCATACGTGCAGTGCGGTCAGCCTAAGTTGAAGGTGAACTGGCGAAGGAGACCCAAGGAGTTTGAGTGAAGACAAGCATCCAGCAGAGGGCAGCAGAGCAGCGCTACTGATCAGCTGTTCTGGGGAAATTTGCATACGTGCAGTGCGGTCAGCCTAAGTTGAAGGTGAACTGGCGAAGGAGACCCAAGGAGTTTGAGTGAAGACAAGCATCCAGCAGAGGGCAGCAGAGCAGCGCTACTGATCAGCTGTTCTGGGGAAATTTGCATACGTGCAGTGCGGTCAGCCTAAGTTGAAGGTGAACCGGCGAAGGAGACCCAAGGAGTTTGAGTGACGACAAGCATCCAGCAGAGGGCAGCAGAGCAGCGCTACTGATCAGCTGTTCTGGGGAAATTTGCATACGTGCAGTGCGGTCAGCCTAAGTTGAAGGTGAACCGGCGAAGGAGACCCAAGGAGTTTGAGTGAAGACAAGCATCCAGCAGAGGGCAGCAGAGCAGCGCTACTGATCAGCTGTTCTGGGGAAATTTGCATACGTGCAGTGCGGTCAGCCTAAGTTGAAGGTGAACCGGCGAAGGAGACCCAAGGAGTTTGAGTGAAGACAAGCATCCAGCAGAGGGCAGCAGAGCAGCGCTACTGATCAGCTGTTCTGGGGAAATTTGCATACGTGCAGTGCGGTCAGCCTAAGTTGAAGGTGAACTGGCGAAGGAGACCCAAGGAGTTTGAGTGAAGACAAGCATCCAGCAGAGGGCAGCAGAGCAGCGCTACTGATCAGCTGTTCTGGGGAAATTTGCATACGTGCAGTGCGGTCAGCCTAAGTTGAAGGTGAACTGGCGAAGGAGACCCAAGGAGTTTGAGTGAAGACAAGCATCCAGCAGAGGGCAGCAGAGCAGCGCTACTGATCAGCTGTTCTGGGGAAATTTGCATACGTGCAGTGCGGTCAGCCTAAGTTGAAGGTGAACTGGCGAAGGAGACCCAAGGAGTTTGAGTGAAGACAAGCATCCAGCAGAGGGCAGCAGAGCAGCGCTACTGATCAGCTGTTCTGGGGAAATTTGCATACGTGCAGTGCGGTCAGCCTAAGTTGAAGGTGAACTGGCGAAGGAGACCCAAGGAGTTTGAGTGAAGACAAGCATCCAGCAGAGGGCAGCAGAGCAGCGCTACTGATCAGCTGTTCTGGGGAAATTTGCATACGTGCAGTGCGGTCAGCCTAAGTTGAAGGTGAACTGGCGAAGGAGACCCAAGGAGTTTGAGTGAAGACAAGCATCCAGCAGAGGGCAGCAGAGCAGCGCTACTGATCAGCTGTTCTGGGGAAATTTGCATACGTGCAGTGCGGTCAGCCTAAGTTGAAGGTGAACTGGCGAAGGAGACCCAAGGAGTTTGAGTGAAGACAAGCATCCAGCAGAGGGCAGCAGAGCAGCGCTACTGATCAGCTGTTCTGGGGAAATTTGCATACGTGCAGTGCGGTCAGCCTAAGTTGAAGGTGAACTGGCGAAGGAGACCCAAGGAGTTTGAGTGAAGACAAGCATCCAGCAGAGGGCAGCAGAGCAGCGCTACTGATCAGCTGTTCTGGGGAAATTTGCATACGTGCAGTGCGGTCAGCCTAAGTTGAAGGTGAACTGGCGAAGGAGACCCAAGGAGTTTGAGTGAAGACAAGCATCCAGCAGAGGGCAGCAGAGCAGCGCTACTGATCAGCTGTTCTGGGGAAATTTGCATACGTGCAGTGCGGTCAGCCTAAGTTGAAGGTGAACTGGCGAAGGAGACCCAAGGAGTTTGAGTGAAGACAAGCATCCAGCAGAGGGCAGCAGAGCAGCGCTACTGATCAGCTGTTCTGGGGAAATTTGCATACGTGCAGTGCGGTCAGCCTAAGTTGAAGGTGAACTGGCGAAGGAGACCCAAGGAGTTTGAGTGAAGACAAGCATCCAGCAGAGGGCAGCAGAGCAGCGCTACTGATCAGCTGTTCTGGGGAAATTTGCATACGTGCAGTGCGGTCAGCCTAAGTTGAAGGTGAACTGGCGAAGGAGACCCAAGGAGTTTGAGTGAAGACAAGCATCCAGCAGAGGGCAGCAGAGCAGCGCTACTGATCAGCTGTTCTGGGGAAATTTGCATACGTGCAGTGCGGTCAGCCTAAGTTGAAGGTGAACTGGCGAAGGAGACCCAAGGAGTTTGAGTGAAGACAAGCATCCAGCAGAGGGCAGCAGAGCAGCGCTACTGATCAGCTGTTCTGGGGAAATTTGCATACGTGCAGTGCGGTCAGCCTAAGTTGAAGGTGAACTGGCGAAGGAGACCCAAGGAGTTTGAGTGAAGACAAGCATCCAGCAGAGGGCAGCAGAGCAGCGCTACTGATCAGCTGTTCTGGGGAAATTTGCATACGTGCAGTGCGGTCAGCCTAAGTTGAAGGTGAACTGGCGAAGGAGACCCAAGGAGTTTGAGTGAAGACAAGCATCCAGCAGAGGGCAGCAGAGCAGAGCTACTGATCAGCTGTTCTGGGGAAATTTGCATACGTGCAGTGCGGTCAGCCTAAGTTGAAGGTGAACTGGCGAAGGAGACCCAAGGAGTTTGAGTGAAGACAAGCATCCAGCAGAGGGCAGCAGAGCAGAGCTACTGATCAGCTGTTCTGGGGAAATTTGCATACGTGCAGTGCGGTCAGCCTAAGTTGAAGGTGAACTGGCGAAGGAGACCCAAGGAGTTTGAGTGAAGACAAGCATCCAGCAGAGGGCAGCAGAGCAGAGCTACTGATCAGCTGTTCTGGGGAAATTTGCATACGTGCAGTGCGGTCAGCCTAAGTTGAAGGTGAACTGGCGAAGGAGACCCAAGGAGTTTGAGTGAAGACAAGCATCCAGCAGAGGGCAGCAGAGCAGAGCTACTGATCAGCTGTTCTGGGGAAATTTGCATACGTGCAGTGCGGTCAGCCTAAGTTGAAAATTCACTATGGTTTGCTAAACAGTCCTTTATGACATGAAAGTGATTTTCTCGGCGAATTAAGCATTTTGACAAACTACCTGCCTCAAAATTCACTATGTTTTGCTAAACAGTCCTTTATGACATGAAAGTGATTTTCTCGGCGAATTAAGCATTTTGACAAACTACCTGCCTCAAAATTCACTATGGTTTGCTAAACAGTCCTTTAGGTCATAAAAGTGATTTTCTCGGCGGATTAAGTATTTTGACAAACTGCTACATCAAAATTCACTATTTTTTGCCATGCAGTCATCTATGGCAAAATTTTGTCGTCGAATTAAACATTTTGAAAAACTGCTGCTTCAAAATTCACTATGTTTTGCCAAACAGTCTTTTATGCCGTAAAAATGATTTTCTCGTCGAATTAAGCATTTTGACAAACTACCTGCCTCAAAATTCACTATGGTTTGCTAAACAGTCTTTTATGGCATAAAAGTCATTTTCTCGGCGAATTAAGCATTTTAACACACTGCTTGCCTCAAAATTCACTACGGCTTGCTAAAAAGTATTTTGTTGCATCAAAGTGATTTTCTCTGCGAATTAAGCATTTTGAGAAACTGCCTGCATCAAAATTCACTATGTTTTGCTCAACAGTCTCTTATGGCATAAAAGTGATTTTGGCGTCGAAAAACTGCTGCTTCAAAATTCACTATGTTTTGCTAAAGTATCTTTTATTGCATCAAAGTGATTTTCTCGGCGAATTAAGCATTTTGACAAACTGCTTGCATCAAAATTCACTATGTTTTGCCAAACAGTCTTTTATGGCATAAAAGTGTTTACTCGGCGAATTTAGCATTTTGACAAACTGCTTGCATCAACATTCACTATGGTTAGCTAAACAGTTCTTTATGACATAAAAGTGATTTTCTCGGCGAATTAAGTATTTTGACAAACTGCTTGCATCAAAATTCAATATTTTTTTGCTAAACAGTCTTTTTTGGTATAAAAGTGATTTTCTCGGCGAATTAAGCAGTTTGACAAACTGCTTGCATCAAAATTCAATATTTTTTTGCCGAACAGTCTTTTATGCCGTAAAAATGATTTTCTCGTCGAATTAAGCATTTTGACAAACTACTTGCCTCAAAATTCAATATGGTTTGCTAAACAGTTCTTTATGACATAAAAGTGATTTTCTCGGCGAATTAAGTATTTTGACAAACTGCTTGCATCAAAATTCAATATTTTTTGCCAAACAGACTTTTATGGCATAAAAGTGATTTTCTCGGCGAATTAAGCATTTTGGCAAACTATCTGCCTCAAAATTCAATATGGTTTGCTAAACAGTCCTTTATGACATAAAAGTGATTTTCTCGGCGAATTAAGTATTTTCACAAACTGCTTGCATCAAAATTCACTATGGTTTGCTAAACAGTCCTTTATGACATAAAAGTGATTTTCTCGGCTAATTAAGCATTTTGACAAACTGCTAGCATCAAAATTCAATATTTTTTGCCGCACAGTGTTTTATGGCATAAAAGTGATTTTCTCGGCGAATTAAGCATTTTGGCAAACTATCTGCCTCAAAATTCAATATGGTTTGCTAAACAGTCCTTTATGACATAAAAGTGATTTTCTCGGCGAATTAAGTATTTTCACAAACTGCTTGCATCAAAATTCACTATGGTTTGCTAAACAGTCCTTTATGACATAAAAGTGATTTTCTCGGCGAATTAAGTATTTTCACAAACTGCTTGCATCAAAATTCTATATTTCTGCCGAACAGTCTTTTATGGCATAAAAGTGGTTACTCGGCGAATTAAGCATTTTGACAAACTGCATGTATCAAAATTCACGATGTTTTGCCAAAAAGTCTTTTATTCCATAGAAGTGTTTGTCACATCGTATTAAACATTTTGAAAAACCGCTGCATCAAAATTCAATATTTTTTGCCAAACCGTCTTTTTTGGGAGAAAAGTGATTTTCTCGGCGAATTAAGCATTTTGACAAACTGCTTGCATGAAAATTCACCTTGTTTGTCTAAACAGTCTTTTATTGCATCAAAGTGATTTTCTCTGCAAATTAAGCATTTTGACAAACTGCTTGCATCAACATTCACTATGTTTTGCTAAACAGTCCTTTATGACATAAAAGTGATTTTCTCGGCGAATTAAGCATTTTGGCAAACTATCTGCCTCAAAATTCAATATGGTTTGCTAAACAGTCCTTTATGACATAAAAGTGATTTTCTCGTCGAATTAAGCATTTTGACAAACTACCTGCCTCAAAATTCACTATGGTTTGCTAAACAGTCCTTTATGACATGAAAGTGATTTTCTCGTCGAATTAAACATTTTGACAAACTGCGACTTCAAAATTCACTATTTTTTGCTAAACAGTCTTTTTTGGTAGAAAAGTGATTTTCTCGGCTAATTAAGCATTTTGACAAACTGCTAGCATCAAAATTCAATATTTTTTGCCGCACAGTGTTTTATGGCATAAAAGTGATTTTCTCGGCGAATTAAGCATTTTGGCAAACTATCTGCCTCAAAATTCAATATGGTTTGCTAAACAGTCCTTTATGACATAAAAGTGATTTTCTCGGCGAATTAAGTATTTTCACAAACTGCTTGCATCAAAATTCACTATGGTTTGCTAAACAGTCCTTTATGACATAAAAGTGATTTTCTCGGCGAATTAAGTATTTTCACAAACTGCTTGCATCAAAATTCAATATTTCTGCCGAACAGTCTTTTATGGCATAAAAGTGTTTACTCGGCGAATTAAGCATTTTGACAAACTGCATGTATCAAAATTCACGATGTTTTGCCAAAAAGTCTTTTATTCCATAGAAGTGTTTGTCACATCGTATTAAACATTTTGAAAAACCGCTGCATCAAAATTCAATATTTTTTGCTAAACCGTCTTTTTTGGGAGAAAAGTGATTTTCTCGGCGAATTAAGCATTTTGACAAACTGCTTGCATGAAAATTCACCTTGTTTGTCTAAACAGTCTTTTATTGCATCAAAGTGATTTTCTCTGCAAATTAAGCATTTTGACAAACTGCTTGCATCAACATTCACTATGTTTTGCTAAACAGTCCTTTATGACATAAAAGTGATTTTCTCGGCGAATTAAGCATTTTGACAAACTATCTGCCTCAAAATTCAATATGGTTTGCTAAACAGTCCGTTATGACATAAAAGTGATTTTCTCGGCGAATTAAGTATTTTCGCAAACTGCTTGCATCAAAATTCAATATTTTTTGCTAAACAGTCTTTTTTGGTAGAAAAGTGATTTTCTCGGCGAATTAAGCATTTTGACAAACTGCTTGCATCAAAATTCACTATGTTTTGCTAAACAGTCGTTTCTGACATAAAAGTGATTTTCTCGGCGAATTAAGCAGTTTGACAAACTGCTTGCATCAAAATTCAATATTTTTTTGCCAAACAGACTTTTATGGCATATAAGTGATATTCTCGTCGAATTAAGCATTTTGACAAATCGCTTGCATCAAAATTCACTATGATTTGCTAGACAGTCTTTTATTGCATCAAAGTGATTTTCTCTGCATTTTGACAAAGTACCTGCTTCAAAATTCACTATGTTTTGCTAAACAGTCTTTTATGCCGTAAAAATGATTTTCTCGTCGAATTAAGCATTTTGACAAACTACCTACCTCAAAATTCACTATGGTTTGCTAAACAGTCCTTTATGACATAAAAGTGATTTTCTCGGCGAATTAAGTATTTTGACAAACTGCTTGCATCAAAATTCAATATTTTTTGCTAAACCGTCTTTTTTGGTAGAAAACTGATTTTCTCGGCGAATTAAGCATTTTGACAAACTGCTTGCATGAAAATTCACCTTGTTTGTCTAAACAGTCTTTTATTGCATCAAAGTGATTTTCACTGCAAATTAGGCATTTTGACAAACTGCTTGCATCAACATTCACTATGTTTTGCTAAACAGTCCTTTATGACATAAAAGTGATTTGCTCGGCGAATTAAGCATTTTGGCAAACTATCTGCCTCAAAATTCAATATGGTTTGCTAAACATTCCTTTATGACATAAAAGTGATTATCTCGGCGAATTAAGTATTTTGACAAACTGCTTGCATCAAAATTCAACATTTTTTTGCTAAACAGTCGTTTCTGACATAAAAGTGATTTTCTCGGCGAATTAAGCAGTTTGACAAACTGCTTGCATCAAAATTCAATATTTTTTTGCCAAACAGACTTTTATGGCATATAAGTGATATTCTCGTCGAATTAAGCATTTTGACAAATCGCTTGCATCAAAATTCACTATGATTTGCTAAACAGTCTTTTATGCCGTAAAAATTATTTTCTCGTCGAATTAAGCATTTTGACAAACTACCTGCCTCAAAATTCACTATGGTTTGCTAAACAGTCCTTTATGACATGAAAGTGATTTTCTCGGCGAATTAAGCATTTTGACAAACTACCTGCCTCAAAATTCACTATGTTTTGCTAAACAGTCTTTTATTGCATCAAAGTGATTTTCTCGGCGAATTAAGCATTTTGACAAACTACCTGCCTCAAAATTCACTATGGTTTGCTAAACAGTCCTTTTGGTCATAAAAGTGATTTTCTTCTCGGATTAAGTATTTTGACAAACTGCTACATCAAAATTCACTATTTTTTGCCATGCAGTCTTCTATGGCAAAATTTTGTCGTCGAATTAAACATTTTGAAAAACTGCTGCATCAAAATTCACGATGTTTTGCCAAACAGTCTTTTATGCCGTAAAAATGATTTTCTCGTCGAATTAAACATTTTGAAAAACTGCTGCATCAAAATTCACGATGTTTTGCCAAACAGTCTTTCATGCCGTAAAAGTGATTTTCTCGGCGAATTAAGCAGTTTGACAAACTGCTTGCATCAAAATTCAATATTTTTTTGCCAAACAGACTTTTATGGCATATAAGTGATATTCTCGTCGAATTAAGCATTTTGACAAATCGCTTGCATCAAAATTCACTATGATTTGCTAAACAGTCTTTTATGCCGTAAAAATTATTTTCTCGTCGAATTAAGCATTTTGACAAACTACCTGCCTCAAAATTCACTATGGTTTGCTAAACAGTCCTTTATGACATGAAAGTGATTTTCTCGGCGAATTAAGCATTTTGACAAACTACCTGCCTCAAAATTCACTATGTTTTGCCAAACAGTCTTTTATTGCATCAAAGTGATTTTCTCGGCGAATTAAGCATTTTGACAAACTACCTGCCTTAAAATTCACTATGGTTTGCTAAACAGTCCTTTAGGTCATAAAAGTGATTTTCTCGGCGGATTAAGTATTTTGACAAACTGCTACATCAAAATTCACTATTTTTTGCCATGCAGTCATCTATGGCAAAATTTTGTCGTCGAATTAAACATTTTGAAAAACTGCTGCTTCAAAATTCACGATGTTTTGCCAAACAGTCTTTTATGCCGTAAAAATGATTTTCTCGTCGAATTAAGCATTTTGACAAACTACCTGCCTCAAAATTCACTATGGTTTGCTAAACAGTCCTTTATGACATGAAAGTGATTTTCTCGGCGAATTAAGCATTTTGACAAACTACCTGCCTCAAAATTCACTATGTTTTGCTAAACAGTCTTTTATTGCATCAAAGTGATTTTCTCGGCGAATTAAGCATTTTGACAAACTACCTGCCTCAAAATTCACTATGGTTTGCTAAACAGTCCTTTTGGTCATAAAAGTGATTTTCTCGGCGGATTAACTATTTTGACAAACTGCTACATCAAAATTCACTATTTTTTGCCATGCAGTCTTCTATGGCAAAATGTTGTCGTCGAATTAAACATTTTGAAAAACTGCTGCATCAAAATTCACGATGTTTTGCCAAACAGTCTTTTATGCCGTAAAAATGATTTTCTCGGCGAATTAAGCAGTTTGACAAACTGCTTGCATCAAAATTCAATATTTTTTTGCCAAACAGACTTTTATGGCATATAAGTGATATTCTCGTCGAATTAAGCATTTTGACAAATCGCTTGCATCAAAATTCACTATGATTTGCTAAACAGTCTTTTATGCCGTAAAAATTATTTTCTCGTCGAATTAAGCATTTTGACAAACTACCTGCCTCAAAATTCACTATGGTTTGCTAAACAGTCCTTTATGACATGAAAGTGATTTTCTCGGCGAATTAAGCATTTTGACAAACTACCTGCCTCAAAATTCACTATGTTTTGCCAAACAGTCTTTTATTGCATCAAAGTGATTTTCTCGGCGAATTAAGCATTTTGACAAACTACCTGCCTCAAAATTCACTATGGTTTGCTAAACAGTCCTTTAGGTCATAAAAGTGATTTTCTCGGCGGATTAAGTATTTTGACAAACTGCTACATCAAAATTCACTATTTTTTGCCATGCAGTCATCTATGGCAAAATTTTGTCGTCGAATTAAACATTTTGAAAAACTGCTGCTTCAAAATTCACGATGTTTTGCCAAACAGTCTTTTATGCCGTAAAAATGATTTTCTCGTCGAATTAAGCATTTTGACAAACTACCTGCCTCAAAATTCACTATGGTTTGCTAAACAGTCTTTTATGGCATAAAAGTCATTTTCTCGGCGAATTAAGCATTTTAACACACTGCTTGCCTCAAAATTCACTACGGCTTGCTAAAAAGTATTTTGTTGCATCAAAGTGATTTTCTCTGCGAATTAAGCATTTTGAGAAACTGCCTGCATCAAAATTCACTATGTTTTGCTCAACAGTCTTTTATGGCATAAAAGTGATTTTGGCGTCGAAAAACTGCTGCTTCAAAATTCACTATGTTTTGCTAAAGTATCTTTTATTGCATCAAAGTGATTTTCTCAGCGAATTAAGCATTTTGACAAACTGCTTGCATCAAAATTCACTATGTTTTGCCAAACAGTCTTTTATGGCATAAAAGTGTTTACTCGGCGAATTAAGCATTTTGACAAACTGCTTGCATCAACATTCACTATGGTTTGCTAAACAGTTCTTTATGACATAAAAGTGATTTTCTCGGCGAATTAAGTATTTTGACAAACTGCTTGCATCAAAATTCAATATTTTTTTGCTAACAGTCTTTTTTGGTATAAAAGTGATTTTCTCGGCGAATTAAGCAGTTTGACAAACTGCTTGCATCAAAACTCAATATTTT